>NC_135219.1:15795982-15868482 GCF_052324685.1 Brachyhypopomus gauderio | reverse complement strand
ATCTGTGGATCTCAGTGAGATAACTAACCAGCTTTAAACACAATGGTTCTCCTACCATGATGTCTAAAGATTGTCGCCCATCACAATAGTTGTAAAATGTGTGCCATACAACATTTTATGCAAAAACATAAAGTCTGAATTAAAAGCAGAGCTTTTTAGTAAAAATAGCTTTTTATGTGATATGAGGAAAACACATTTGTACAAAATGATACTCTGACAGTTGGACAACAAACACACTAAAACGTTCTCAAGCGTATTACCTATTCTCTGCAAACCTGCGATCTAGCCTCACAGTGAAATGCTAAACACGACCTGAGCACCGGAAGGACGGCGGACAGCAATTACAGTTAGCTCAAGAATCCTCCCTTCATCCTTAAATGTGCACCTATAACTCCACATTTCTAATTATGTGTGCCATTCACATCTCCATTCTGTGTGTGTGTGTGTGTGTGTGTGTGTGTGTGTGTGTGTGTGTGTGTGTGTGTGTGTGTGTCCATGCACATGCATACGGACGCCTTTTCTGCAGCAATTACATTCGGAGCCTTCACGATGATGCAACTGAAGTGTGTTGGCACACTGTTGCCCTTTAGCATTGGGTCTCCTTAATCCAGTTCAAATGGCCTGACAGGAAGACCGGCCGGTCCCCCCCATCACCGAGGAACATGGCCAACGTCCTCACGCTCTCCTCTGAGAATGTAAAAACGAGCAAGGTCGTCAGTGCTGAAACATGATCACCATCACTATGAATGAACTCCACTGATTTCTTTTAAGGTGACTGATTTCAAATGCAGGAAGAATATTGTCACCGTCGGTGCCGTCACGGTTGTGTTTGACCCCAACGTTGATACACCTTGATAGTGACACCTGTCTCTCTGTGTTGACACTGTTCACCGTGCCCCAGCCAAGTGAGATGTTTTGCAGTCCGGCTAGCACAGAAAGGCCCTCTCCTCATTACCTACACCTGTCTCCTGCTCGTCTGTAATAAGCTCTTGTATATGTAGGCCTCTTTTTCCTCCTTTTCCTTTGCATTGTATTCTTCTGTTCTACGCACTTCAAAGCTGCGCCACCAGGCTTAATTTAGTCGCGTCCCTGTGTCTAGATCTCGCTGGCCTCTTATTGTGTTTACAAACATGGCTGATTTTGTCTGTCGGGTCTGTTCGCCAGCCTCTAAACCCAAAGCTTTGGTGGAAATCCCGAACAAAGCCTTCTCGCACCTGGCACTTGCTGACTGTGGCTCCCTGTCATTAAAACGACACGCTGAGGTACTTTTTAATAATGTGTCCCCAATTGCCTGATGGTTGGACGTGGGTGTGGCTGGGACTCGGGGAGTCAAAGCACGGTGCTTGTGGATGTGACTGCTGGAAAAGCCAGAGACTCCCAGAGAGCGAACACACCCTTTGTCTCGCAGATTTGACTCAGCTCTGCTTGAGCACTACGGCCCTCTCCCACAGGCTAAAGCCGAGTGAATAATGGCCAGGGAGGTGGTGTGAATGTGGACACGAGCTGCTGGCTAAAGGGGATGAGGAAACAGAAAAACAGGAGAAACCCCCCCCCGGCAGCAGTCGGAAACAAACGAGCTTTTGGCAAGCTGCCTCTCAGACTATTCCAAAAGTGCCACCGTCAAAGAGGCAGAGAGAGGCGGCAATCATTCCTACACCTGAGGTGCATATTGCCCGACTCCAGACACACAGCTGGAGAACGTCGCCACCCACACTGAGCAAGAGCCAGTCGGATAAAGAAGAAACACCACCAGCAGGGTTTGGAAGTTCTAGAGTTTATAAATCCAGGTGCGAACAGATCACCTAACAGCAGTCTTCATTGAATCTATCCTTTTGTTTTTGTTTTATATATATTTATATAGTGATAAATACACAAAAGTAAGTCAATAAGTGTGACCTTGTTTTGGATGGTTTGAAGGTCAGTGCTTGGAGGTGCACATATTCACGCAGCTGCCTTTATCCTCGGCATCTCCATATCGCTAAGTCTGCTCAGAGTTCTCCTCACATCCAGAAGGGGCTGCACTGTCCTCTCTCTGAAGTGACAGCAGCTGATATGAGAGAGCCTTATCATTAAGAAGAGTTGATTGCTGGATGAGTCATTCTGAATGTGTCATAAAGTAAACCTGGCAGAAGAAGCCAGCTTAAATGGAGCAAAACCCAAACTAGGCCTGAAGAACTCGAGAGCCTCGATGCCGATGATTGAAAAATACTCTGATTTGAAATCTGAATTCTGAAATATGTATATAATATATTTAGCAGTTGCATCATGAAGTTATGAATTTGTTGCTCATTGGCTGTTATTTTTCTCTTTGTTTTCAGTGGGGGATCATGTAGCTCATACTTGGGACACTGCGTAGACCAACTGACCTCAGATCTGCTAAATGACCTCAGATCTCTGAATGTCTGGAAGTATGAATTTGTTCACTATGTACAATTTAATATAGCTTTATATAGACCTCATTTTCCATATGTATCCCATTTGCATTCCATTTGCCAGAACATGATTCTATATAGTATAGAGAAATGTTCCTAATCTCAGAATTAATTAACCAGCTACTTAGCTGTTGGGACTATAATTTTAAATATATTGTCTTATATAGATATGTCAGATGTCGTGCTGTTTGACAGAGCTTCTCTGTTTTGAGAATTAACTAAATTTTCTTCCATCTCAGCACAGACAGTCCTTACAAAGAAACCAAACAAAATGGGGAATTCTTCCTGTATGGTGCAGGGTGGACATTTATAATGAAACAGAATCTGAAGTTATGGGTTGTGATCAGTTGTTGCTAAATATTACACAATATCTCATTTTGGCACTCTGGGTTAATTGAATTGTGCGCGAGAGAGAAAGAGATAGAGGACTAGAGTAAAAACTATTCAACTGTTTTTACTCCATATTAATAGGAGGATGTATTGAACTGATGAGATGATACCCAGGACGGATGAGACCAACCACAACTGTCAAATGCTGCTAAAAAAGGCTTCCCACATAATCCACAAATAGACAAGAGGCAGTAGAAACAGCTCGATGGAAAGAGCCAATAATGGTACTTTGAAATAATGACTTAAACACAAACACAAAGAGTTGGACATTAAAAAGAATTTCAGAAGCCCAGATGACTAGACTTATAATGGTCGATTTGAATAATAGTGTAAGCTCCAGCTATTTAATTAATTCTAGGCTAAGAAATTGACTGTTACCCGGAGATATACTCCGCCGCTTCAGGTCATGTTACTAATACACATACTCTGTGGAGTTCTCATAATATCTCAACGTTTAATTCAAAACCCACAGTCCTTTGTAAACTTGTTCACAGTGAATTTAATTGCATTGGTTACTAGAGACTCTTTCAACAAGTTTCTTTGTTGGAGAGTTAGAAAATCCCAAATGTCATTACACTGTGATGTCAAGTTGAGAAGATGGACTTCAGTTTGGCACAGAAGCAATAATTTACAATCTCCATGTTTAGATTTTGAGACATGGCAGATTTATTGGTGTGACTGTTACTGTTTTGGCTTTGCTTAATCGTCTCTGTTGGAAGTTGCATTTCTACAAATTAAGTGTGGAAGACGTGTGACTGTTTTGTGAGTTTTTAGTCTTTAGGGATGCGTAGAGAACCCAGTGTTTGTATTTGTGTCTGTATTTGTTGAGGCACCAAAATATTTGTATTTGAATACAAGGGCATCCATGTTGGAAAATGAGGTAGGGACAGTAAATGAGTTGTCAACAAAGCACAGAGGCATGGAGGCAGTTTAACTGGCAGACAACTGAGATAACAATGGAGCTAATTAACTATAGATCTTGCTGTCTGCAAAAAGGAGAGTGGCCTAACCGGCTATGCAAATATTTCAATGCTTAGCAAGTGTAGGTAGCAATTCAAAACTATCAAACAAAATCTAGACTTACTTGTGCACTAGGCGAATATAGGTCCGCGGCTAATATGCAAACTCTAGCCTAATAATCTCCCGGGTCAAGCAAGCTTCCGCGCTTAAAACAGTGCCACAGCGACTCTGGTAGAATAGTTGGAAACTTGAATACACTCAGGGAAAGGGAGTACCTTGAGTTTTTAAAACAATTCATTTGTTTTCCTTTCGTTACTGTTAAATGTTTTTCTTTGTTTGTTTTCTTGAAAAAAAAGCTGTGTTTGAAATTTATTTTGAAATAATGATTTTAGATATTCCTACGACTAAGCTATTATTTTCATACGACAAAACATGCAAACAAGCAACAGAAGTTCGGACAGCTTATGCAACATACGGCCAGACGCATCGTCCAAGAAGGGAGGGACACATGTTTTTTAGATATTAGAATACAGGAATAGTGAAGCTGATATAACACAGGGGTAAGTGGGGGTGGTAACTCGAGGGCATCAAAATGTACACGTAACGCACATGGCAGATAGAGTGACGGGAGGATAAAACCAAAACACCACGCAGCGAAGACCATCACGTGGGATATGGCCACAGCGGGGGGGGGGGGGGGGGGGGGGGGGGGGGGGGGTGTTTCAGGGGTCATTATTACACGGCACAAAAATCGTTACTGTTATACAAACATTTTCTGACTTATTGGTATTGTTTGTCTTGTGCTATAGCAAATATAATTACTCAATTGCTATATTATTACATTAGATATTATATTTTTAGAATTAATGAAACATGCACATCTAAATACACAGCTATCAAATTTACAAGCGGTTTGTCTTGAGTCATTCTTGAGCTGAAAGAGAATGATTATTATCAATAATACAATCCAACATATTAAAAGTAATAATTCACTCACCTATATGGTGCGAGGACTAGTTAGATTGAAATTTCTGTGGTACAAGAGCGCATGACACGGTGAAGCTGTTCTATGCCTAATAGCTTCTTTCACCATAAACACCAAGGTTATACTGTGACACTGTGCTGTAGCTGTGATTTACAAATCTAGGATCCAGCACTTAGGTTTAATTTACACTACTTGTCTTTGTCTACTATGAATGTAGTTGTACGGCTGTGAACTTTCTACTCTGGGCTGGTTATTTGACTAGGACAAAGTGGTTTTTAACATTTAGCCGGATGTGTAGGCAGACTGTTTAATCCTCGGTATTGATTCTCCACTCTGCCTTCAACGTGGATGTTCAATGTCTGGCTATTTCCAGAGATAGCCACGGGTTTGGTATGTGACTTTGCAGTTGCTATGAGAATCTAGCTTCTGGGATTATGGGCTACTGTTTAAATAAGTGCTATTTTAAGGAAGCTGCCAACTTACTATTATACTAAGGAATAACTATTTTGTATACACTTGCATAGTGTATATGCATAATACTTGCATAGTGGAAAACACCAGCATTGCATTTGCACACTGGGTGTGTGTCTGTCAGGCAGATTTGTTAGCCACACAGAATGGACAACTTTAGGTAGGTAGGTTGTTCTTATATGCAACATTATGAGGGTCAATATAGCACACAGTGCTGTTTTTTCGGGGGGGGGGGGGTTTTGAGCTCGCCTTGGAATTTTTCTTGTCTAGTCGATATTTACCGTAAATTCTGTGAATGTCATGACTGTTGTTTTAGGTCGGCCCATAGAAAACATGTTTGAGTTTGAGAAGCGTAATACTGCAAGGACGCCTTCATGGAGAAACTGTGGCTCAGGAGGTGATCCCTGATCTTAGTGGACGTTCTGGTTAGGGCAGGACAAAGAAGATGTGGTGAGGAGAAAAGAAGAAACAGTTGTACTAAAGCAGTAGTGTGAGAGGAATCGTGAGGCGGTAGTTCGGTGATACATTGAAAGAGGCTGATCGGGGAGGGTGGTTGGTAAGGATAGAGTATAAACACCATAGCAGAACTGTGGTTCTGAGGTGTAAACACAGGCCGAGGCAGCTGACAGGTCTGGGATCAGGGTACCAGAGTCTGGTTCAGGCACAGCCAAAAATTCTGGTTTAATACATAAAGTAATAAATTCCCTTTTGCGATGCCTTACTGCAGACCAGAGGATGGGGGAGAGGTCTAGACCACCCTCCAGCTCCAAATGTCCTGTTTTATGCTGGCGACAGACCTACCTCCTACCTGCATGTACTGTCCCGTGAGCGTTTCGTTCACGACCTTCCGAACAGTAACACTGAGCTAAACCTCTAAAGACCTGGACTGTGCTTTATCCCACGTCGGAGGTCACGTCCACTAGGAAAATCCTTGTGAAACAAGTAGCACAGTTGCGCACAACTTAATTCATAATGATTATAACTTGCTGGGTCAAGCGCTGAGAATTGAATGCTCTGTGTTCCACGGCCTGTTGGAGCCTTTACTTCTACCACACATATGCGGTAAGGATGAAAGTCCCCCAAAGCATTTTATGAATGTTTGTGAGGTGAATATTTTGACTTTCCTGGTCTAGAATATGATGTAAGGTTGAAGGGCTGCGAATAGCCTGTGCCCGTCCTCGAGAACCTGTTTTTTCTCTGTTTGTAAACCTCCACACCATGCTGGCTTCTGAAATCAAACAGCTAGCCACTAAGGCATGAAAAGCCGAGTGAGGAACTGATGATAAAGGGGTGGATGGTTGTAACGGCTGCCAGATTACTGAACTCCATCAGAGGAGATACCAGACAACACGGAGTTCAGAGGTAGGCCCAGTTCAAAGTCACACCCCTGCAGCTGTAGAACACCTGCTGGCCAATCAAACAAACCCACTGAAGAAACGGTGCAGTGGCCACGGAAACATGACAACTGGGTACAGAAAGAAAAACAAGGAACCAAACACAGGTTATGCAACATTATATTTTGCGAGTCCATCACACACATTCATAATTTGGATTTAGAAGAGACTGAACCTGGGATCACTGATATTTTTCCAACACACTTCTTGCCATGTTAGAGTGACCATAGGGACCCGACTGACATGTCAGACTAAGATCAGGACCTTGGGTTAAACTCGGACAGGTTCTCCCTGTGGTTTTTACTTGCCTTGTTCCATCACCCTCTTTCTTTGTTCATTTATTTTCATCATTTGTTCATTTACTTTCATCATTATGTGCTTGCGTTATTATGGGTCTTCCTGAATGGAAATCTAAGCTTTTATATACTTATCCTTTCCACTGTTGGTGTGATGCTTAGTCTGGATACCATAACATTATAGAACAAGCAATGGACGTTTGGACATTGTCTGTTGAACTGGCCCCACTCTTTGAATAGTTTGTTTGGTTGTTTTCAAGAAAGCATTCACCATAAGTACCTGTTCCAGATGGGTGATTTTATGGGTATAAGCAGGAAGCAGGTAAGGCAAGATGTTAACACTATGGGTTTGATTCCCAGCTATGTCTGTGTACAACTACACTGATATAGGCATGTATATGTACTAATATACTAATATAAATATGTCACTGAATATTACCACAACCACCAAACAATGTAAAATATAAATGAATAAGAATTAACACAAATCCCTAGACTGTGGGTCAAGGAGCTTATTCAGGTACAAATTAAGGTGTTCAATCTATCGGTTGCAAATCACTGTCAGATGCCCAGGGGATGTTTGTAGATGTTAACTCCCCCTCGCAAGTAACAGTCATGATGTAACCTGCAGTCACATGGTGTTGGGGGTCGTCACCTGCTGTACGGTCATGATGGCCAACAGTGCTTCTGGTTCTAAGGTGTGTCCACATGCCAAAAAGAGTAACAATGTGAACAGTGGGATTTAGCTGTAATTATTGTACTGTAAACGCTGGGGCTCGGTATGATCACTTTATTGCAGGTGCCTTATGCTTGATTGCGCTTTTGCATAGCATGTTTGGCATCGCATGCTCCTGAATGCACGCTGAATGGATCTGAATTCTGCAATCATTTCCCAATTGTAAAACCAGAGTCTACAGGCGTATGTTCGCTAATCATGTAGTGCTCTGTGTGTGTGTGTGTGTGTGTGTGTGTGTGTGTGTGTGTGTGTGTGTGTGTGTGTGTGTGTGTGTGTGTGTGTGTGTGTGTGTGTGTGTGTCCTGTTGTGCTGTGTGATGAGAGGGCCGGGTGCATTTTGCATCTGCGCCCAGTGTTGCTAAGAGAACTTTTATGGTTGAAAATGCTAAAATACAATACAATACAATTTGGCTCATAGTAAAAGTATAAGTTACGTATAGTGTCCAATTATGGGACTTGTATACCATGTAATTAGGGCTGCACTAGATACCTTTTGATAAACATATGCCATATGCAAATTAGACTATTAACAAGTCATTACATGTTTCTTCTTGTCTGCTGTGTACATCCTGTATAATGTCAGACATTCCCAGTGCGTGTTGGTGGGTGATGAATCACAGCAGTTCATAATCCAGTAAACATAAATAAAGGTACATAATGCAGGACAATCTACATCACTTCAGAGCTCACCAATGTTTTTAATATATTAGAAAGCATATCTCAGACATAATGTAGTGAGGCCCTTCTCCTGTGCTATCTTTCCAATGGAGACTCCTAGGTTCTCCTGTTTTATAATGAAACTATTTCAGTTGTAATTTACAATATGAATTATTTTGATAGTTTACCTTGTCTTAGTACACCTTGAATGAATAATTGTCCACATTAAATGCTCAGCAGAAATAGGTATCCCAAATAAATTATAGAAAATAAAGGAAATTTTAAAACAACATACAGTGACAACTTTAGATCAAACTTCGAATAGCAAGATAGTTTGTGGAATGGAGACACAAAGGTAGCACACACAAGGTTTATCCACACACACACACACACACACACACACACACACACACACACACACACACACACACACACACACACACACACACACACACACACGTCGCCACCTTCACTGTGAAGGCCTGTATTGGGACTGAGTGGGCTGAGTTGTGGGCTAGGACACAGATGGTACCATTGCTCCTAAGATCCACGTAGCAATTATTTGGGGAAGATAGCTCATAGTGTTCATGCAACCAGTTTCAGTCGGCCAGTGAATATTTGGCCGTGACCATTTACCCAAACTGCTGTCTGGCTGATGAAAAGTAGGTGTCTGTTGTTCTGTTTGCTTATGTTTAGTTAGATAACTTGCAGTTTGAGCTAAATTAACATTTTGGGTCAAATTGAAATGCTTACAGGCAGGGGTGGATCATGGTAATGGTGTCTATGGAGATTTCTGTGGTTATCACCACAAAACTACAACTATGTTATTCACACAGTCCAAAAGTAATTTAATGTGAATTTAATTTTGCATTCAGTCTCTCCCTTTCCCGTCACCCCCGCTACCTTTTCCTCAAAATTAAAACAATTTAACTAAAGAAAGAGAGAAAGAAAGAGCAATTAGATTCTATTATACCACAAAATAACTTACTGCAGTATAACACAATGTAATTAGGTATAGTACCCGATCATACTATATAGTCAGTTTCCTAGCAACCACAAGCTTTCCATTTGACTTTCCATTACAGACTTACAGTGCAACGTTGCTGTTAGATATCGTATGCGGTTTTAGACAAACGGCGGTGGCCCTGTGACCTGTGGCTCCGAGTAACATGAACAGTCCTCACCAAGTGTGAAAAACCCGGTGCAACGTGTGTTAGAGCCGTGCGGCTTCTTAATAACTCCGTCTTGATTGTGTTTTTGACACAACAAATTTGATGTACAACAAATTTGATGTACAACAAATTCCAGAATGAATGATGGCAGCCATCTCAGTATCACAGGCCGCAGTACCGGTTTTGCTCTAAAAGTGCATCTTTTTTTATTATACGCTGTTTCCTGGATTTGTACGGTAGGCTGTTTAGCTCTTAGCTAGCATGCTAAATGTAAACCTGTGGCATCACATTGCTTATTTCACGCTGTCGGCTGTGACATGCCCTCTGGCGTTCCCATCAGGGTGCCTGGCGTGGACGTGCTACGTCAGCGTCTCCACCACCGTGCTGCCCTTGCATGTAATTCTCCCAAAACGAGCTCCGGAAATACACGCCGTATCTGTTTGTTATGGTCTAAGCTACTTTGACACAATGTGAAAATGGTGCAGATAATGTTTCCGAATGAGTGACGGGAACAAGGTGTTGTGAGCTGTATAGGCTTGATACATATGCAGATAGCGTAGATGTTATAGATGTTTAGAACGTACTGTTTCACTCAGCCACTGCAATGCTCAGTACTAGCACCTATTTCAGTGGGTGGCGTTACCACATCAAAAGTATAAAGGTAACCACAATTGAGTGGGTACCGAACACGCAAGCACAACTCAAATGTCCTAACATCTGTGCACCTTCAGGTAACTTCAACTAGGACCAAACCCAAGGGATGATTGGGAATTGGCTTTTTTTTCTCCTTTGGTTCCCATGACAACCTCAAGGGCCTGCAATTTGGATAAGAGGCACCGTGTTACCCTGTTCACCATCTGTCTCCACAACATGGAATTTGTTTTGTCACCCCATGAGGGAGAATGCACTTTGGCAGTGCACCAGACTGATCCTCTACTTGTTCCCTTAAATTATGCATGGCTCTGATGCATTATTCATGAGCTGTGAAATACCAGCAAATAAAGGGATTGCATTGTTTCATGTCTGTGTAAGCAGGTTGGTTATTTGGAAAGGCACTTCGTAGGGCCGGAGCGTCTATTGCTTCAGCTGGGGGCTTGGTCACAGATGCCATCAGGCCCTGTTATGTGTCCAAACAATCAGACCAATCAGACAATCAGACTTGCGACTGGCTGCAAGTGTCCTGGCACTAACGACTGTGTCTAAATGACATTATAGAGGGGTTAAGACCGTGTGTGGCGGTACGGTATCTCACATGCAACACACACATACACTAATGAGGGGCAAAATCCTTGGACCAGCTGGCACAGGGGGCGTTTCAGAATCTGGTGACCCAGCTAATGGTCTGACTCTGGTTCTTTCCTGATCATTCCTATATTAACTGTAGATTCCTGAACTACAGGTAGCTTCCTGTGAATTTGAATTATCAGATATCTGGGACCTTTACAATATAGCAAGGATATGTAAGCATTTCTCATTTTCAAACATGTGCACTGGACTGTAAGCTGATATCATAAATAGCAACATAATTGGAATATAACTTCATTAAAAGACTGATGCTGTCGTGTAGTTAAAAGGTATCTTAGAGATAGACTTTTGCAGATGGTTGAATTCTTTATAGATTAGCATCACAACAAAAGCGTCAAGGAAGGTATGAAAGGTCTAAGTGATGAAACAGAACCACAAAAATATATTTCACCTCACAGAGGAATGACTGAAAGAAAACTAAATTGCCTTTCTTAATCTGACGATGAAACATATGGGTTTTTGCAGCATACTAAAGGATGTTAATTGAATAAAAAAAGGTACCTGCTTGATTGCATCACTGATAATTGCCCTGTTTGCAAGTGCGAGCTCACCACTCCCCTAAGGTGGGGAAGTCCAGTAAGCTATTGCAAAGATGAGCAGAGTCAATGTTTACACAGTGTTCAAAGCCTTTTCAAACATGAAGGATTATCGTGCGTCTCTAGGTCAAAAAAAAGGGAGGGAGAATTTGTTCCGGAAACTAATTCATCAGGGCTTCAGTAATTTAGTGCCCCCCCCCCCTACCCCCCACCCCTGCTACACTCCATCAGCGACTGTGGTGTAGTGTCAACACCGCACTATATCCTAGCATACATAGCCTCCCCTCAGGCTGCACTACAAAAGCCCAAGAGTAAAGAAAAGGGCCAGGCTGCATGGTCCTTGCGTCTGGCACATACAAATGGCCCACTCTAGCCTTCCACTGCAGTCCTTACCTATGAGGAAGCAGGTTCCCAGCCAGATGAGTGAGTGCTAACGACCCCCCTGTGTGCCTTTAAAATGCATTCAAATACTAGAGAGCAAGACAACGAGTTCCCCATTGACTCCATTCGTTTTCAGGCCCCAGAGAGTCCCACAGTGCTTCTTAAGTGCAGTCTGACCTTGAGGATGACCTCTGGCAGTGGCCGAGCTTAATGTCAATGCAAATAACAGTGCAAATTCATCTGGACTGATGCCACCACGTTTCGTTTTTGTCGGTAAGAGAACAGTCCTTTGATTTTACATATGCGCTTTCCTTCTGATTGAGTGTTTCTAGAACAACTTATTTCATAAGTGAAATAATAAGTCTGTAATATAGCCGCAAGCGGCGATAGGCGGGTTCACACACACAATAAGCAAAAGGAAGCCCAAAAGGTCCTTTAGACCTAAAAGTGAAAAGAAGCTGTTTGGGTTTGGCCAGTGTGTGCTCTACAGATAGTGTGTAATGACATCTGCATGTGTCAGAAAGGGAGACACAGAAACAGCACATCTGGCTAGGGCTGCATCTATGTGAACAATATAGGAAGGCCTGCATGTGTCTATACATGATTGGGCCTGTATATCACCGACAGAGAGAGATTGAGGGAGCCAGAGACTATGCTTTGTTAATTCACTCTTTACACATCTAGCATGCCTAACATGACTGCCCGTGTATTCAAAGTATGAATGTAGTCTGCAAAGCCTGGCATTACATGACTGACATGACTGGCATGACTGGAATGACATCACTGCCATGACGAACAAAATTAACATGACTGATATGACTGACATAACTGGCATGACTGTAATGATTTGATGATTTGACTGACATGACTGATATGACTGGACTGAAATGACTGATATGACTGGACTGAAATGATTGGCATGACATGACTTACATGACTGGCAGAACATCACTGGCATGACTGACATGTCTAATATGACTGACATCACTGGCATGACTTACATATACTATACATATACTATAGATATGCATACAAACTATACATACATTTAGGTAGAAGTGTGTGTGTGTGTGTGTGTGGTAGTGTATGAACTCAAACTATGACAACATATACTAATACATACATACATAAGTTTACATAGAAACTATACATACATATAGGTATAAAGGTGTGTGTGTCTGTGTGTTTGTGTGAGAGAGAGAGACAAAAAAGAATCCAAATATCAGTTTGTATGAGCATGTGTTAGTCACTGAGATATGGGTGGGTATGGCTAGGGAAGTGTCATTGTGAATGCTATAGGAAGGCCTGCTTGCGCCTGTATGTGTGTGTGCCTGGACACAGAGAGATCTAGGTAGCCAGAGCAATGTTTACTTAGGGCACAGAGATGGGAGGGGGAATGTGGGTGAGAGTGTGAGAGAGACTGAGAGTGTGAGTTTCAGCTTGCGTGCGTGTGAGAAGGAGAAGGTGACAGAGGGACTTTACATGCATTTTTATGCATTGTATATAATACTGCACTGTAGAGCCATACGATAACCGATTTAGATGAAACTTGACAAATTTGTTCAGGATGGGATTCTGAATGGGCTTGTGCATTTTGGTCAGAATTGGGTAAAATATGAAAGAGCTTTAAGAATATGAATATTATATGTATCGATGCTGTCCATTAAAAAAATATTTAGCAGGTATAAGTGTCCTCAAATCCAAAATCTTTGGATTGTTTTTTGATTTCACACTCTGTAGAGTATTATAAGACTTTGCTTGACATGATAGTATGAAAATCCTAGGAGGAGTATGAAAAGTGATGATTTCAAACTATTATTAACTGTAAATAAACTGTGCATTTTTTAATAGGACATGTAATGGGAAAGTTGTTCGCACTACTGCAAGGAATCAAAAGAGTCTAATTGCATGTTCCCAAGTGGAATTATGTAGGGGATATACTTGCTTTATTTGCAATAGCGCCCCCCAGTGGCCAATCGACACCCGGCTGGATTATGTCATAGGGGGTGTGCACTTGTCCACACCCAAGAGGTTTCGTGCAGATCGACCAATGGTAAGCCTGTCAAACGCGTGCCGATCACTGATTGGCCGATTACGTCAGCCATTTTGGAAGTATGGCATGTCTGTTTTAGGACCTGGTTCCCTGAGGCCCATAGATGATGTCTGCCAAGTTTCATGTGGATCGGCCAATCTGAGTGCATGGGGCAAATTTTTGCATGTTATAGCGCCCCCTAGCAGGTGAGGTATGGCAACCTCTGCGAGCTGCCCCAGACCCTCAGAGGGAAGCTGTCTGTGAAGTGTCATCTCATTGCATGCAAGTTTTCTGCAGTTAGAGCTTCATATGCGCAAAATTTACTATTGAGTTTACACCCTCTCATTTGATTGGCTTATACTGACTAGGTAGTGATGAAATTAGCATTTTTGCTGGATAGATTTTAAAGTTCAGACTCTTCTGAACGTTTTGATACCACATATGTGCATGTATGTGAAAAATCCAGGGACAAGTTTGGGCTCAAAAATGTGTGCGATTTTGCACATTATGCAAATTAACTCGAAATCTAAGTGGGCGGAGCTAAAGGGTCCTTGAGGCTTTTTTGTTTGGTTTGAGCCAAGGAATCCATCAGAAGTGGAATTTCGTTTCTATGACCTACGGTGTAGGAGATATGGACCAAAACACAAAATGCTGCGCTATAGCGCCACCATCAGGCCAATGTGGGTCATTGTCTGGGTTTCCCTCATTGCACCTCTGGTGCACCTGTCTGCCAAGTTTGGTGTTTCTGGGCCTTACGGTCTAGGCTGCAGTATGCGTTTTACAGCCTGAAAAATAATAATAATAAGAAATATAGCCGCAAGCGGCGATTGGCGGGTTCACACACAAATAGGCATATTTTGGCCTCAATAGGCAAAAGGAAGCCCAAAAGGTCCTTTAGACCTAAAAGTGAAAAGAAGCTGTTTGGGTTTGGCCAGTGTGTGCTCTACAGATAGTGTGTGATGACATCTGCGTGTGTCAGAAAGGGAGACACAGAAATAGCACATCTGGCTAGGGCTGCATCTATGTGAACAATATAGGAAGGCCTGAATGTGTCTATACATGATTGGGCCTGTATATTACAGACAGAGAGAGATTGAGGGTGCCAGAGACTATGCTTTGTTAATTCACTCCTTGCACACCTTGCACACCTAACATGACTGCCCGTGTATTCAAAGTATGAATGTAGTCTGCAAAGCCTGCCATAACATGACTGACATGACTGGCATGACTGACATAACTGATATGACTGGCATGACTGAAATGACATCACTGGCATGATGAACAAAAGTAATATGACTGATATGACTGACATAACTGGAATGAGTGACATGACTGGCATCACTGTAATGACATGACTGATAAGACTGACATGACTTATGTCTGACATGACTGGACTGACATGACTGATATGACTGGACTGAAATGACTGACATGACTGGACTGACATGACTGTTATGACTGGACAGATATGCATACAAACTATACATACATTTAGGTAGAAGTGTGTGTGTGTGTGTGTGTGGTAGTGTATGTACTCAAACTATGACAACATATACTAATACATACATACATAAGTATACATAGAAACTATACATACATATAGGTATAAAGGTGTGTGTGTCTGTAAGTTTGTGTAAGAGAGAGACAAAAAAGAAGCCAAATATCAGTTTGTATGAGCATGTGTTAGTCACTGAGATATGGGTGGGTATGGCTAGGGAAGTGTCATTGTGAATGCTATAGGAAGGCCTGCTTGCGCCTGTATGTGTGTGTGCCTGGTTAATAGACACAGAGAGATCTAGGTAGCCAGAGCAATGTTTACTTAGGGCACAGAGATGGGAGGGGGAATGTGGGTGAGAGTGTGAGAGAGACTGAGAGTGTGAGTTTCAGCTTGCGTGCGTGTGAGAAGGAGAAGGTGACAGAGGGACTTTACATGCATTTTTATGCATTGTATATAATACTGCACTGTAGAGCCATACGATAACCGATTTAGATGAAACTTGACAAATTTGTTCAGGATGGGATTCTGAATGGGCTTGTGCATTTTGGTCAGAATTGGATAAAATATGAAAGAGCTTTAAGAATATGAATATTATATGTATTGATGCTGTCCATTAAAAAAATATTTAGCAGGTATAAGTGTCCTCAAATCCAAAATCTTTGGATTGTTTTTTGATTTCACACACTGTAGAGTATTATAAGACTTTGCTTGACATGATAGTATGAAAATTCTAGGAGCAGTATGAAAAGTGATGATTTCAAACTATTATTAACTGTAAATAAACTGTGCATTTTTTAATAGGACATGTAATGGGAAAGTTGTTCGCACTACTGCAAGGAATCAAAAGAGTCCAATTGCATGTTCCCAAGTGGAATTATGTAGGGGATATACTCGCTTTTTTTGCAATAGCGCCCCCCAGTGGCCAATCGACACCCGGCTGGATTATGTCATAGGGGGCGTGCACTTGTCCACACCCAAGAGGTTTTGTGCAGATCGACCAATGGTAAGCCTGTCAAACGCGTGCCGATCACTGATTGGCCGATTACGTCAGCCATTTTGGAAGTATGGCATGTCTGCTTTAGGACCTGGTTCCCAGAGGCCCATAGATGATGTCTGCCAAGTTTCATGTGGATCGGCCAATCTGAGTGCATGGGGCAAATTTTTGCATGTTATAGCGCCCCCTAGCAGGTGAGGTATGGCAGCCTCTGCGAGCTGCCCCAGACCCTCACAGGGAAGCTGTCTGTGAAGTGCCATCTCATTACATGCAAGTTTTCTTAAGTTAGAGCTCCATATGTGCAAAATTTACTATTGAATTTACGCCCCCTCATTTGATTGGCTTATACTGACTAGGTAGTGAAGAAATTAGCATTTTTGTTGGATACATTTTAAAGTTCAGACTCTTCTGAACGTTTTGATACCACATATGTGCATGTATGTGAAAAATCCAGGGACTAGTTCGCGCTCAAAGATGTGTGTGATTTTGCACATTATGCAAATTAACTCAAAATCTAAGTGGGCGGAGCCTAATGGTTGTATATTAATTGTCCTATTGAATTTAGTCAAGGAATGTATAGGAACTGGAATTTTGGTTCTAGGACCTACGGTGTAGGAGATATAGACAAAAAGTCAATGTGGTCTGCTATAGCGCCACCATCAGGCCAATTTGGGTCCCTGTATGGGAATCTGGTCCTTGGAGTTAACTGAACCTTTTTGCCAAGTTTGGGGTTTCTAGGCATTACGGTCTAGGCTGCACGATGCGTTTTAGGTCAAAAAATGGGACAAAGAATAAGAAAAATAAGAAAAATACCAGCAATTACAATAGGGTTCCCACACTATGTGTGTGTGAACCCTAAATATAGTGTAATAAATACCCTACCAGTCAAGCGTTTGGACATACCTATTTTATTTATTTGTAATACTTTCAACATTTTAGAAAAAGGTATCAAAATAATGAAATAAGACATAATTATACTATGTTAAACCCAAATAGATGGTTTAATAGATGGCAGTAGATGGTTCTTCAGAGCCGCCCATTACTGGACAGTTTGAGATGATGCTCTGGATGCTTTTGGTGTTTATGAGGTAGCACCTATGAACCTGAACCTGAACACATCCTCATGTATGCTGAACACCTATGATGACCTGAACACATCCTCATGTATGCTGAACATCTATGATGCCCTGAACACATCCTCATGTATGCTGAACACCTATGATGACCTGAACACATCCTCATGTATGCTGAACACCTATGATGACCTGAACACATCCTCATGTATGCTGAACACCTATGATGACCTGAACACATCCTCATGTATGTTGAACACCTATGATGCCCTGAACACTTCCTCATGTATGCTGAACACCTATGATGACCTGAACACATCCTCATGTATGTTGAACACCTATGATGCCCTGAACACTTCCTCATGTATGCTGAACACTTGAAGGATAGGGGGCAAAATGTATAAATTATAATCTATTTAAAAAATGTCATTATTATTATTATTATTATTATTATTATTATTATTATTATTTTAATGATATGCTTTATACATTCTTTTACATTGTTTTGGAAAAAACATATATAGGCCATCAATATTAACTATTTATATTTGTCTTAGAAACAAATTTAAGCATAAACCATTAGTTAAAAATGCTTTTAAGATTATAAAGAATATGCATTCAGTCACCTGTGTCCAAACTTCTGACTTGTAGTGTATATACATATATATCCCTTTCTTCTAATTCAGGGTTCCTAGTGGATTTTACTTTTAAGTGAAGAGTGAGGTTTCAAAGGGACCTGCATGTTTAATGCCTGTCACCAAGTGTGATAGTAGAAATGGTGTGCATTTTAAAGTAATTCCCACTTCGCATCGGTATGTTGGCTTCATGTCCTCAAAGGCCTGCAGTTCCACTGGTACAAAAAATGACTGTTGCGTTGGCCTTACACCAAATGAGTTCACTGTCGCAGACATAATTTTCAAATGATTTCACCATCGCAGACAAGCCTACGATGTTGGAATAAAATCCAAGTTTTCTCTTATACAACAGAAACATGATGGTAACTACCGGTAATCTAAAAAGGAATCTGGTTGCAGTTTTGAAAATTGTGACCCTGCAAGATTCCCAGTCTTTGCAAAATCACAGTCTGTGACCACACTGCCTTTAGATGTGAGAGGCTGTCAGACTTCAGTCTTTATGAATCTTGTGCTCAGAGCTGGGACAGAACCCTGGGTTGGGAAACTTAAAATCACTCAGTTGTAGGGCTCACAGTCGTCCTGGTTCAACATTACAACTGGACAGGAAATCGTATTTCAGTTTTCACACCGAACAGTGAAGTCTTTTGGGGATTCCACCTCCAGCCTCCTCTCATCCACTGTATCCTCAATTTCCAACCAAACAGGTGGTTTTCCTGGTGAGTAGGAAATTGGACATTTTTTATCTGGTCTGGTGCTTAGCAGAGTTTAGCGCCCCGGTCCCTGTTCAACACAATAACATTCTCAACTGTTGTTTTACACAGGTAATTGCCTCCTTTACTCGGGAAAGATGAAGCTGCCAATATAACACCTGCTTCAGGGAGCCGGGTTGCCAAGACCTCCATATTCACATCCCAGAAGCAGACGACTGGCACTATGACAGTGCAGTACACTGCATTCTCACAAAGTGATAAAGTTGTATTGTGGTGAAATGAAATAAAAAAAAAGAATGACAGGGGAGAAGTCTGCTTCCTTGCATGTGGAATTTCCCGAGGTCGGAGTCACGGAGGACACACGAAGGGATTAATGAAGAGGAATTGTCTGTATCTGCTCATGTTAGCTGAAGTGGAGCAAAACGCAGAGCATGAAATCCATCATGTTAGGGTATCTAATTATGCGTGGATAATTGCATTGTGCTCAGCACCTTCTCAGTTCTGATGAACAAAAATAGATGCATGCAGAGTGATGTGAAAACACAGAAGCAGCTCTAAATGCTACTGTGCCAACTCATTTAAAAACAAGATAATTAACAACACAGGG
Organism: Brachyhypopomus gauderio; assembly: GCF_052324685.1. Taxonomy (NCBI): domain Eukaryota; kingdom Metazoa; phylum Chordata; class Actinopteri; order Gymnotiformes; family Hypopomidae; genus Brachyhypopomus; species Brachyhypopomus gauderio. The sequence continues at coordinate 15,849,219 of NC_135219.1, read as the reverse complement.
CATGCAACAATCACCTGGTCCATGGGCTGGACTGTGTGCTTTACTAAATGCGTTTTTAAGGGCAAGCCGTGGTTTACTTTCCCAACATGTCCAGTTCTCTACAGAGATACTCTGATCATGGTGACAGTGCATGCCCCCCACGAGAAGCCCATGGCCTTGACCTAACCAGCTTCACTCTCTGCCTGGGAGTGCCAATGTAGCTAGCTGCGAGGAACTTTAAGGTAGAGTAAAGTTTTGTAGTTTTTTTTTTTCTTTTTCCATCTTCACATGAATTACATGTCAGCGTTCAGAACTCTGAAATGTAGATAGTGTGTTTTGTTTTCTAAATCAGTTTCAACGTTACTTTCACAATCTGCGAACGCATTAATATTTATCTGGGGGAGTCGTTGTTCAAGATTATACTGAAATATCAAAGTAGGCTACCTTTACAAAACTGTTGATAGTGTAAACATTGTTTGTTATCAGCAAATTTGCCAGCACAGTAAACATAAAGTTCAATGAATCAACTGACTTGGTTTCAGTGTATTAATTATGCATATCTCTCTCTCGAAGTGAAGTGTTCTGTTTCTGAGGAGTAAAATGAAGACAGATGGATCATGGGTTTCGCCTGTGGCTCTGAAGTGCGTGATCTACGTTGTGTTGAGGAGGAATATTACCATCATAATGGAATTTCGTACTGTCAGGGAGAGGCATTTAACAAAGTGACAATCGAAAGCCTTGCCTGACCTGGTTGTATTCAACGTACCTTCCTCTTTGAACACTATAGTTCTTTATACCTTTGCCAACTCATTTGACAAGTGTGTCATGGCTTGCTGCAAATGGGCAGAGGAAGACTCTGAAGTGTTTTTATCCTCCCCTAAGCACAGAGTGAGGAACTTTTATGGTGTTCGACTTCCTTTATGCTAGAGGAAGCACTATATTCATCTTACACTCTACTAGTGGTCGTGGGGAAGTCTACTCTCTTTTAGAACTACTCCTGTTAAGACTTCTTTATCTTCACTAAGACAGTTTTTCTTCCTCTGCTATTTCAATTTCAGAATTCAAGCAGTTTAGATTACACAAACCATCCGCAGAGAAAAACGGTGACCTGCCGCCCCTCCGCCATGACACTTTAAACTTTTCTTCTGCCTCCTGCCGAGAGCGTTTTATTCTCTCAGCGTTGTTTTCCCTCAGCCGCGTTGGCCGCCATAACGAGCGCGCGTGCACGCTGCCGCGCGCGGAGCTCCGGCCCTGCGGTGCGCGCCTCATCACGGAGAGTGACAGGGTGTAATTAAAAAGCCTCGAGAGCGCCACTCGGGACCGGTGCTTCAGACAGACGTGTCCCGGCCCCCGAGCACGGGAGCGCTCGGCCGCCGTAGCTCACACAGGTGGCCGGGAGCCTTTTAATAGCAGGCGGAGTGACAGGGAAGGGCGGACCAGCAGCGGCTGATGACAGGGTGGAGGGTGCTCGCTGTTACACCTGCCCATTATGTAGAGTGTCCTTAAAGAGTGAACAGCACACTTCACCCGTGATACCCGAGTCCCAAGAATTCCCTGAGGTGTTTTAGTTTTTTTCTACACTAAAAAAATCCCACTTTGCCAAAACCAGTGCAGCCTATTTATGTGACAGTGTAGAATCAGCAGTGTTTTAAATGAGCTTTTAAGAAGTGTTTTAGAACTGGGAAATGAATGTTTGTTTGGCAAATACATTAAATGTCTTAATTACTTTTAGATTTCAAAACTTATTAAAGATCCCAAATGTTCTTTTTCTTCAAAATCAGATGTATTTTAGCTATATTTTAGACGTACACACATAAACAAGTGCAATTATTTTAATGTTTGCTTTCTTTATACTTTAGTAACCATAGTGACCAGATCATGCTGTCTTCTTTTGCAAAAAATACTTGCATCACTTAGTAGCAGCATGCTTTTAAGGCAAAATATTCACCCTGGTATTAATTGCCAATTGAACTAAAAAAGGGGGGGAAAAAAGAGGGAAAAATGTTAAAGAGATATGAAGATGTATCTGTTGTTCCCATGGAAACAGAAGCCCTCGCAGAATCCTTGCAGGTATTGTGGTAAAAATAAAAGGTGTAATGGGTGAGCTTAGCATTGCAAGAAAACATCTCACCAACCCCTGGTGGAAAACACAATCGCATGTAAGGCTCAGCCATCTCTCTGTGTACCCACCCAGCTGGCACACGACCGACCTTCAACGTTGAAATGTGGTTGAAATATAGTTGAAATACTGTCTGTTGTTGTTTCAACGTTGAAACAACGTTGAATCAACGTTTAATGTTAAATGGTTGCGCAAACGTTGAACTATTAACGGTGAATCAACGTTTAATGTTAAATGGTTGCGAAAACGTTGAACTATTAACGGTGAATCAACGTTTAATGTTAAATGGTTGCACAAACGTTGAACTATTAACGGTGAATCAACGTAATATCTTCAACCTGCCTTTGTATTACCAAAAAACACATACAATAAAAAAGTACAAACAACACTTTGGCATTGGCTGAGGGTTTTGAAAGAGGTATTAATTATTATTATTAGTAGTAGTAGTAATAATAATAATAATATAATTTTTTAAAATTAATTCGTCCAAAAACGTCGTCAAAAACAGGCAGGTATTAACCAGGAAGACAACATCAGGCAATTAAACGGTTTTAAATGTTTTGAGGCAGAAACAAAACTTCGCAATGACAAATCAACAGGTTTAAAGAGAGTTTGCAGGGTAGTCGTGGCCTGGCGGTTAGGGAGCTGGTCTTGAGACCGAAGGGTCGTGGGTTCGAGTCCCGGCCATGAGGTTGTGTGGTGGTACTCCGAGTTAAATGAAAGACTAAAAAAAAAATAAAATTGTTCTTTTTTCATTATGGCATACAGTTGTTTTTTTCCTCTCTCCCATGCAATTTTGAGCATCATGAACGTGAATTTTATGGTTTATTCAAGGTTGAATGTATGACGTTGAAACGACGTTGGCATATCAACGTTGATTCACCTTTCAAAATCGACACAAAATCCAACGTTGATTCAACCATCACTTTCGACGTTGATTCAACGTCGATTCAACGTTGAAATGCCTGCTGGGCAGTCTGCCTTTTAGCGCTGTCACGGCGCTCGTTGGGTACACATCAAAGGGTAGCATCTAATTAGTGGAGAAACGATGACTCCAATTGATCAGACATTATCCAGTTATGATTTCAGTGAGCACAGTCAAAGGCTGCCAGTGACATCTGAAGTCAGTCTGAAATGTACATCATTCTCTTGGTATGTTATTATCAGAATTTAACTGAACAAACGGTTAAAATTAACGCTCGGTAAGCCCTCAACAACAGGGACGCCACAGGAGTGTATGCATTTTGTGCATATCCTTGTGTTGAAACACAGCAGTGGGCACCAATGGACAAACAGTGTGTTTCTAGCCTAGATTTTGCTCTCGGCACCCTTGTATGAGGCATTCGGGATTTGTGTTCAATGGGTTGGTTGCAGTGTGTTGGGAGATGTCCGATCAGGCCAGCGAGCCGCATGCAGAAAAGCTGATGTAAACCACTGGCATGTGCAGTGTAGCTCCACCTTCTCTGCACCATCAGGCCAATCACGTTGTCCCTCTCAAAGGCTTCCAAGCTTGTTTGTCAGATTTATGATTATTATCATAATGCTACTGGAACGTTATCAGGATTATTATTTTAGCAGCGTGAAATTAGCCGTTCAAGTGGTTTTCCTGAATTGACTGTGCAGGGAGCAAGAACAATCGAACAAAAATATTTTTATGAAGGTCTCTGGAATGAGGTCGCCATCTCGCTGCCATGTACCTTAAAGCACCACAGAGTAGAAACTACACTTCAGCTGTTAGTACTTTTACTTAAACTCATACAGCAATGCTCGGAGACCAGGCCATGAAATCTTGGACAGCAGGCCTTGAAGTCGTCCGTGTCGGACCAAGGTTGCCAACTGCGTCACTCCTATATATGCAGCAGAGAGCCTTCATACCCGTCCTACATTTCCGCCTAAGTCTTACTTAAAGATTTATAGAGACCACACAGAGCATGAGAACAATGAATTATTATAATGAACCTTATGACACCAATATTTGAAAAGCTTTTATTGATCATGTGTGCAAAAAATATAAGCAATGCTCTGTCTGGAGTATGATTTTTAGACAACCTATAGTACTGTTCATCTAATGGGTATAAGTTACTGCAACAGACAGTATTTAACTCTGTTGTTATTCCGGATGGCAGAGTGAAGATCAGATGTTCTGATGTGGGTCTGCTCTCTCTCGTCTTTCATTGCCATATTGTGCAGCTCATCGTCTTTGTTCTCTGCTGTGTCTGCCCACAGCTAGACTTCAGGACTCATCTGGCACGTCCACCTACACAGACTGCATAAAATGGTCCTCATCTTCTCCAGGATTAGGCAGTGCAATTTTTAAGGTGTCCCTTAGCCTTTTATTCGTGAAGTGTTGGTGAACGTCCTAGAGATGATGTATATTACTCTGGGTGCATATCTTTGATAGTTTCGAAGCTACCTCAACATTACTAGGTTGAATTGATTCAGATCCTGTTTACCTGTACATTCCAGTGCTGAACTGATTCAAATTCAGGTTACCTAAACATTACTAAGCTGAACTGATTCAAGTCTAGGTTATCTACACATTATTATGACGAATTGATTCAAATCCAGGTTTCCTTCATATCACCAGGCTGATGTGACTTTTATCAACATTTTTGCCTTAATGTGACACATATGGTTTTCTTCATCCTTTCAAGTAAGAAGTGGTCATAAATCAGATATGTGTCCAACCCGTGGCAATGCGGCATGAATGAGAGCAGTCAGTGTCTGTTTTTCTGTGTGCGTGCACTTAACACCGCTGTGGTCCGCCCACACCGTTAGCTCCGCCCCTACTGGCGTCTCTCCCACTCCTACACATCTCTTGGTGCAGCATTGCCAGCAATAGCTGTAAAAACAGCCGAAGCTAGCCATTTGGCTTCCTTCACTTCCTCGTTCTCATCCTCCAGAGCAAAAATGATATACATACGTCGACTACCAGCGCGTCCGTGTTTCCTGCAACCTGTCGACTCTCAAATTGTGTTTTGCTGGTGGTGTTGCAGGTGACTTGTGCTTAAAAACAAATCAACGTGCATCGTTTCAGAGGACAGACATGTTCAAATTACAGAGAGATATGGGTCAGTTGCAATTATGAAGCCACGTCTATTCTCAGCAAAAATGGGAATTGAACAATGAAGCCTGCAGAAGACTGTAATGTAAACGCAGCCTGTACTGTAGAGTGCACAAAGTGGCCTGGTTTTAAAACAGAGAGCCGACTCCCAACCCTGTGTTGTTTACCATGTGAAAGCATCTGTACTTGTGTTGAAGCAGATATCTCAGACATGTAGAAGTGTCTTTAAATTGGCCGCCTTTTAAAGTAGATCTGAGTGGTCAGGAATCCTGCCTGCTCTCTTCTTGCAGTCCCGAAGTAAATAATGACTTTTTTCTGCATAGATGAAACAGTACAGTAAACACCGTTATCTGCCAAGCCCGTCAAGGCCAGCCGTGACTATAACCACGGGAGCCAGACTCTCAGAATACCCCCAGGTAGGCACTCCTGCCAACGCTCAGATAAGGAAAGGTCATTTTGGCAATGCGTCCAGTCAATAATGATCTATTAATGCAAATGGGTCATTGTGGGAGGTCAGGTGTGACCACCTTTTTAATCGGCTGTATTGTCATGGGATCCCCTGAACGGAGAAAAAAAAAATAGTTCTGGATCCCAGTGTCTGTGAGTTCACATTTCTTTAGGTTTCCCAATCTGACTCGGGTCATGAAGGGCTTGGCAATTATTTGGTGAGGGGAAAAGCAAGCATCACACAACGAGGAAACTCAGAAATGGGAAGTGCACTGAGGTTCCCAAGACGTGCCTCCAGAAGTACTGATCCAACTGGGTTCTCGCCAGCAGCCAGGAGAACGCTATATTTGCTGTGAGAGACAATTACTCTCTCCTCCATGTCAGCTTGGCACAGCTGGTCAGTGCTGTAATTGTAATATATCTGTCAAAAATGTTCTGTATCTAGGACTGGATGTCAGATAATTGGGAGGTAATGAATGCATTTGTGTTGGTAATTTTGCCTGTGACATTTAATCAGTTCCTTCACCAGATCAGTCCAAGCAGAGGCTAATCCAATTATAACCGGAGCACCTTATACCTAAAGCAAAAATCCACCCAGTTTTCTCTCCTTTAAGGCAGAGCTGTGCTGAAAAGAACGTCTAATAACAAATGCCACGCAAGAACTTAATGTGCCCATGCATACCCTGTATATAGGTCTCTGAAAATAGCATATATGATTGAGGCACTGTTTCAGGACACACAGTGCAGAGATCCCAATACATCAGAGTGTCTAAGTCTAAGTCTAAGTCACATTTCTAAGTCTAAACGAGTCTAAAACAGCTGACATCCATTGCTTATGTTCTTGTTGGCTTACTGTAATACCAGAATCATCTTTACCTTCACACTAAAACTATCTTCTGGCAGAGTATGTTTGAAGCCTCGGGGGAAAAATAGCTATTTGCAAGGATTTGTCAGGGTCAATAGGTGTCGTGCCTCCTTACAGCAGTAATCTGCACCTTGACGCTTTTTTATCTGACCAACTTTCTTTTCCAGCTTTGAATATTAAGTTCCATCTGTGAAAAGGGTGATGCAGAATTCTAAAGTGTTTCCAGATATATTCTACATCATTACTGGATTTCATCACCCAGAAAGAAAAAGTTAATAAAGGTGAAACTGTTCCGATGGCTTATGTTTTTTAAAGGGGAGATGACCTTAACCTGTCTTACTTTATCCGTGCACAGAGAATGTCTCATTTATATGTTAACCCTTTACACTCAGAGGAGCAGGCAGACTTTCCAGGTTCGTATCATACTGTACTTTTAATAATAATTTATTATTATTATTATTATTATTATTACTGTACAACTGAATGGCTTTTCTGGTCGGTCCTACTTAACTCGTATTTCTGTGCTTTGAAGAGCATCTCTGTACCTCTTGAGTAATTACAGGCTCCTGCCCCATGACATGCCAACAAGTGCAATTAAAAGTGAGAACAGTATTTTTCTGTTACCTTCTACATCACCTAATCCAGGAAGAGGAGGTCTGCTGGGCGTGTGTATTGTGTGATTAACCTAGCTGGAAAAGAGTATTCCTGTCTATCCCTACAGGGCAGGATCGGATTGCTCTTTCAAATCTTTGGAAGATTCTTTCTGAAGGGCTTTAAAGTTGTTGTTATTTTCCCTAGTTTTTTCCAGTGCAGTCTGGTTTTGAAGTGTGTATATGCTAATTAAGAGAAGACTGTAAGTTTCATATGCTCATATCTTACACAGCATGAAAGAACCTCAGCATCAAAAACATAGAAAACATATTACAAAATATTACATTTACATTTATAGCATTTATCATACACAACAATCCAGAGAAATGTAAAGTTCTTTAGCTGTGTACGTAAAGCATTCTTAGTTCATTCTTAGAGGGATGATGGGTGAAGCTGAGCTGAAGTTCGAATATCGAAGGGCAAAAGATACAGATCAGGTTTTCACCATTCAGAAACGTCTTTGAAGCTAAAACTCAAGACGGTAATAATAACACCATTCCTGTTTAAAAACCACAAGTTCTATAAAACAAAAAATGTTAGCCATGCAAATATGACTGGGAGTGACACTGATATTTATAAACAGCACAGGCGTCAATGAAAGTGTTAGAAACCTGTTCCAGAATTTGATAAACACCACTAGCATTCAGCAACAACAAACTTTACAAGCTTACTGTAACTTTGCCCCTGTTGAAAAAGCTAAAGTCTAGTAGTACTAAAAGAAGGCCTAGCTATTTTCACCAACACCTGACATAGTGCTTAAAGACTAAAAACTCAAGACTGGAATTTGCTGTGGTATTGCTGCGGTTGTTTTCGTTCTTGTGAAATTCACCACGAAATGTCCTGAAGCCCAGCAGTGTTCACGCGCTCACCACAAATGAAGTGCACCACTGATGAAGCATTAGTCATAGCAGCAAAGACTAGATTAGTCTAGTGAAGCGTGGTGTAAACAGACTCGGGCCTACTGCATGGGTCTAATTGGATCCGCATTTAGCTCCAAGGTGACAGACTGGTATTAGGGCTGCGGCACAGCTGGTAATGTGTTGGGAGAAGTCGCCCTTTAAGAAGCACAGGAGAGCGTGAGTGGTGCCCTGTGCACACAGCGAGTTCGTTTCCTCGGAGGAAAGAAGCATGGAGCACGCCTGACTGCGCTCCACCGCTAATTGCCAGGATGGTTGACTTTACTCTGCCGATCCGTCCCTTCGGTCTGGGTCCACCGAGATCGTTTTTTTATTTCAGGGGTGACAAACTCGGCTCCTGGGGGCCAGGAGTGTGTGTGTAGCACAGCACAGCGTATTCCCAGCGTCCCTACGCCCCATTACACTCATCAGATAAGTGTTACGATGGACGTGATGAGCTGCAGCAGGGCAAACACTGAGATGGTGATGGGGCCAACTGGACTCTGACCAGGACAAAAGGGGGAAAAAAAGAGTTTCAGCCAAACATCACCTTGAATACGGGCTGAAATGAAAATGGGTGAATGGGCTGAAATGGGTGCTTACTGGAGTGATGGTAGTCAGTGTATGGGATTAGGTTAAAGAAATGAAATACAGTACCACCAAAACATACAGGTGATGGTCACCGTCCATGTTCACTGAGGACTGATCCGCACAGTCCCAGCAGAACTGTGTATTGGGGTGTGTGTGTGCTTCTGGGTGGAGGTACATTTGGGTGTGTGTAGCCGGGTACCTGGATGTGTGGCCTTCATAGCTCACAACATGAGCACCTGCCATTGCCGGTTTCCCTTCTTGTACGTTTCGGAAATGAAAAAGCTCACAAACGGGAGGGGGGGAATAAATAAAAAAATAATAAAAAATCGGACGACACAATGATGGTGCATGCGGTCACCATGGTTACAGAGTGGATGTGAAGAGCTCGCAGGGGTCCTGGAGGCCGGTCTGTGTGGGGTGAGTCACCGCATCCGGTAAAGCACTGAGGTAGATCCTCCATTCTGGATCTGCTCACCGGATCAGACTGGGCCGTAAACACGGATGTCGTGGTAATCTACAAGTTGAAAGGAATCTTGAGTCTTAGTGCTCCTCCACTGAACTTCTGACATCTGTCCTTTATCACTCATACAAAACATGTCATCATCGTTAGAATTGCGATTGCGATCATTAAAATTATATAAAAGATCGGGCGGCCTGCACCAATAGGATGGCTCCAGGATGGTACACAGTACCCAAATCCCACTGAGAGGAGTCTCTCCCAGAGCAAGGAGCCTAATGAAATGACACAGTGTTAAGAGTTGGACCTGGGATGGTGCATGGGGGGGGGGGGGGGGGGTATAAGAGAGAGAGATAGCAGGGCGTACGTCCCCCAAGCGTCCCATGGGAAGGACAGATTAGTGGCCGGGAGAGGCCCGAGGTCTCAGTGCCAACCACGAGGGACGAGGGAGAAATGGAGCGGCCTTATCACAGAGACAAAAGAAAAGCTCCATCAGAGGCCGGGGTCTCATGGATATTCATCCCCCCATTACTCTCTGCTTGTTTCTCCTCTACTCTGTCCTGTGTTGAATATTTTAATCCTCCGTTTCAGACATTCCAGACTGAAGCACAACTGTCTATCCACTGCTACTCAAATGGCAGTTCCAGAAATATCACCCTAGGTCAGTCATTCCCACATGGAAGAATGAACCGAAAGATCCATCAATACCAAGATTTTCTCTCTTGGTATACGTCCTTTGATGGGGTGCATGATGAGATAAAGGATACACACCATGAAAGGATTGGTAATGAAATTCCAGGTTCCAGCCCATCAGGTTCCAGCCCATCTAACTTGTGTGATGTTGTATCCAAATCATACTTTGTCTTTTTAAAAAGTTGCCTGTTTTTTTCAGGCTGACAAACTGTGACCTGTAATAACATGTGGAACCAAGAATCTGAGGTCACCTGTAGTGTCAGCCATGACAGCCTGAATCACTCCTCTCTACATCACTCCTCTCTGAGTCACTCTTCTATGAGTCACTCCTCTCTGCATCACTCCTTTCCACATCACTCCTCTCTGAGTCACTCCTCTCTGCGTGATTTCTCTCCGTATACATCACCTGTTTTTGCCCCACGACTGTTTTGAGGTCTGAAAACACTGCAGTTATTTTTGAGAAAATCTAAAAGGCTTTGAATCTACATTTATGGGGTATGCAAGAGATTTCATGGGGCAAACTTGTCATGGTTGGAGACTTATAATGAGCTGATGTGATGGGTCTGTAGCTCAGCTCTATAGTCCAAGGCTTTGGCCCAATCAGCAGTTTTACTTTGGAGTGATTGTTGGGAGGAAAACAGATAGACACACACTGAAAGGTGCTGCACCATATAAACTTTGTTAGATTTTGCCTCTGGTTTAGTACAGTATCCAACAAGGTGTTGACAAAGGAAAAAAATATGTTGGAAATTTTAGTAACAGAATGGTGTCTCTCCGGGAGCAGAGGAAGCAATGTTTACCTGAGACAGGTGTCCTTTTAAAATGAGACTTGGAAGATTGTCATGAACTCTTCAGGAGTTTCCAAGAAAAGAACAAGTCAAAAAAATTTGCATGAAATATAGCCACTAGTGTGCGTATACACTTTCTCCCAGTACAAAGAACAACATATCTTTTCCAGTTTGAACTCAGTTTGAAACTCAATTTTTTTTACTGAGTTCATTTACAGGTTGATATTTAACCCAGTCTGTATATTAGCTCTGGGATAAATGGCAAAACTTTTATAAATTACGTCATTATCGATAGGAGACATGCTTTAAAAGATGAAAAATATAAGCATTTGCCTGCAGAAACAGCAAGACAAAAAGAATCAGTATCAAAATGTCAGCCTTTTTTTTTAATGTGGTCTGTAATGTGAACCTTTACTAATCATACACACCTACTAATGACCTTTCATACAATGCTATTTGTATGAAGTACATATGCAAATTGGCAGGTGTTTGGTTAAAGCACAAAAGTGTAAAGTCATTATTAAAGCTCTAAATTTCTCTTAATTTAAAAGGGGTACAGCGATTGTTTCTCATCATGTCAACATAATGGCCTGGTAAAACCTTGTTTTATAGTATCCCATTGCTTCCATAAATGAGTTCAGTTAGTAGTCGAACATGGTGTCAGAGAGAGAGAGAGAATTCCTCAAGATAGATATAGCACATGCAAAAAAAAATAAAAAATGATGTAAGCTGTTGTCTCCTTGGCAGTGTCTGCACACACAGCCGAGAGTGAAGGACTCCATTACCGGTAATAGTCCGTGTTTGCTCTTGCTGTCGAGGAAATCAGTGCGGCTAATTCACCTTGGCGCATCACAGCAACCAGGGGGCCTCCGTGTCAGCCGGGCAGAGGACGACATCATCTGATTTTACATGGCCGGCTACGCTCGATGACACGCCAGAACCACTGCTGCGAAAACCCTGTGAAATCGCAAGACAGATATTCAGTGGATGAGACCAGGAACAGTATTAAAGCATGACACCATGGGTTCGTGGATCGCTGGTTTGGTGCGTGAGCACATACTTTCTCACGCACCTGAAAACTGACAGGGGGCGGGGCCAGGAACTGTGACGTCACTGCACAGAGAAGTGATGGGAATAACAGTGTCAGCCACACACCGTGGAGGTGGCCTAGGGAACCCGGGTCACAAAAAGTGTAAAATTTGGATCGGAAAAAATCTAAAATATAATTTCATTTCACATGTATGCAATTTGTTTAGCAGCTCTTATTCATCATTACTCATAATTAGCTTCTCGTATTGCCAGACGTAATGTCTGTTATTTATATTGTAAACATTGTACAAGGTGACGCCATATTACAACAAATATCACAATGCTGTGTTTGTGCTTTAGAACGTAAAACAGCATAAGTGAACCAATAAAATCACGTTGAACGTAACATCACCACGTAGAGCTCATCCTGTCGAGTTAACAAAATTCCTCTGGAAACGTAAGGCACTGTATATGTCTACATATGAGTTAAGACAAGACCAAGTGTAGCCAAAGCCTCCACTGGAAATGGTCATTTTAAGAGAAAATATAAATTTTTCATCAAAAATGTTCATCATTTATATACGGACCCCTCTGATAAAGCCTTGCTCACCCTTTGGCCACCCCTTGAAACAAAGTCTGTCTCCGCCACTGAGACCAGTCCGTCGATCCTCTGAGGAGACTCCTCCCTCAAGCACTTCGCTGTCGGCTAAATGGGATTCGTGGTAATTGATTATGCATTTAACATTGACAGGACCAGCGAAATCACAAACGTCAATGCAAGTCTTTGAAAAAATTGAACGAGCGAATAAATCTAGAATTATTGCGCTATCTTTAATTGTTACTGATCCTAAACAACAATATGACCTTTAAAGAATGGTTGTTTACCTTTGTTTATTCAGGGCCTTTTCCTCCTGTGCAAAATACCAATTAATTGAGGTTTTTTTCCCTTGACAAACCTCCATTGCCAAGTTAAACAAAAAAAACACAAGACAAGTTTTTTTTTTTTCAGCTTAGACACGGGTTTTCCTATTCCATGTCATCGTGTATGGGAAGAGATGGGCACCCAGGGTCTTTCCTCATGCCCTCTTCCTGTGTTGCGGCTACACTGCGCATACATCAGCGCTTGGGATGTTCCTCAGGAGGCTGACAGTGGTGCGAGATACTGCAGCCCTCAAATGTTCCTCATTCTCCTGCAGCCATATTCAAGCAGCGTTGCGTTTCTGTGCTATCACCAGAGTGCTTGGCGTTATTGCTGATAAGAACCATGTTTGAATTGATGGGGAGAAATGACGTTAGTGTGGGAGTTGGAGGCAATATGAACACGTAGAAGCTGAAACCTCTGTTCTTTTCCCAGCCTCTTCAGCTCAGATCTAAACATTAACTACCATAAGATAATAAGAGCTAGCATAAAACTTTAGCAACTTCCTTCCACTCTGAAAATGAAAAACAGTATACGTGCAGACACGCCCAGACGGCAAGCTAGTCAATGTTAGGCAGGTAACTTCATTTATAAGAAACAAACCTTAACAGGCTTTTTATTGGGCTGACACGTTTAAAGGGGACTAATGTTCAGTCATCAAAACATCTGATTGATCTTGGTAACGGTTTGATTGGTTGTTTTTCCAGCATCATGAACCGGGATCAATTCCATTTGCTGTCGTTATAGAGACACACAGGAGCCCAAAGGAAAGAGACCAGCATACAAATGGCTTAGATTTATCGGCAAGGAACAATCTAGCCAGAGATGAAGAACAAAGAACCAAAAAGACCACTTAAATTAATAATGTCTCCAGCAGGTCCATTTCTAATTCTTTTGCGCCTTCTGTATCTTTGTACCGCAGCCTGTTCTATGAAACCTCAGACAGAGCTTAAAGTGATATTTTCCCCAGATAACATTCATATCAAGGGTCTTATGCTCCTTGCAGGAAGGCTTCTTCTGTAAACCAGTGTCTGAAGATCTTTTAACTCCTGTCCGCCTCTGGTTTGCTTCTATCCTGACATCCCTGTGGTAACGAAAACCACAAGTTCAAGACAAAATTCAATAAACACATGTTTTATAGTAACAGTTGTATTTTTTTAACTAAATTTTCAGGTATTAAATGACTAATACCAGAAGGACTGATACATAGTTTCTCGCCTGAGTGCCATTTTCATGCAGTGCACACGAGGCCAGGTGATGTAAATGTGGAGGTGACCAGGTGCCTCTGAGGAGTCTGAAATTGAGTGCAGCTATCCAGCGATTGCAGTGGCATCCACCCTGAAGCAGAAATATATGAAACGTTCAATATGAGCAGAATGCCAACTAATATGTCTGAATTTAATTCTCATAGCCTTTAACCATCTGAGCTCTAAAACATTTAACTGGCAGCATGAAATATAAAAAGCAGAAAGTAGAATATATAACAACACCAAAGTGTATCTATAAGCGTTCCTCTGCCATTGTAAAACCTTTGAGAAGCAAGGATTAGATCTCATCCATGTCTCTGCACTGCCAGAGTCATGGTGAGACAGTAGTAGTGTTCAGAAGGGTTGTCACCATACCAGGAAACAGTGTGCATGCTTCTAAGAAACCAAACAATGTGTTTTGTTAACTAGGTAAAATAATTCTGGGACCGAGGGGCAAGACTGTTCATGAACCTCAAACATGTAACTTCTGATTCACTGCATGACAAACTCCAGCTTCAGGTGCAGGGTCAGGGTTCACAGTGCTTGTTTTCCGGAATGATCCGTCAACCAGAAAATCCAAAGAGAGAAAGAGGAAGAGAGAGCGAGGCACAGGGTGAATGAATGTCCCATCATGAGGCTAAAAGCTTTTGATGGTAATGTCATCATGCCATCTTTAATGTATTATTATGTTGTCTTAGGCAATTACCTTAATAATGACCAGGGAGTTTTCTGTATGCAGTGTGATGAATCGGTATCCGTGACTTCTGTATCTAAGATATTTCTTTGCTACTAAAGAACCTGACAACACGATGAGTAATAGCTGCAGTGCCTTTTACCACATTTACATTCACATTTACCTCTGGGCCTATTCATCACGCTGTATACACAGGAGAAGCAAAGCCATTCATTAGGTATTTGAAACCAGCTTGGCTACAGACAAATGTGTTGCTAATGGTTTTAGTGTGCTCATGCAGCGAAGGTTGGTTTTATTTTATCCATTCAGACATGCATTAGATACACCCCCAGACTGTCTGCGCACCATTCACTTAGAAATGCACCGGAAGCTCTGCTGTAGACTGACGCTCTGATGTAGACTGACGCTCTGATGTAGACCGAGTGTATCTTTGAAGCAGCGATCCTGCCTCATCTGTTTGAACGTCTTTTCTCTTCACTGTCTTAGGTGATCATGAACGTCAAGCAGTGAGAGGAAGGGACATGTCCCAGATTGAGCCTCACACTCACTTAAACACTGACAGAGACATAAACACACACAGCAGAGGACAAGCGGACAAGTTTGTCTGAGGCTCGCCTGGTTGGTCAGGCAGCGGTTTTCGCTGTTACTTTAGATCCATCAAAGCAAGTTCTTGACTTAGGGTAGTCGCTATTTTAATCATCAAATGACTAGAAGAGCCATGCTCCCGTTACAATTAAAGAAATGTCATTTTGATGTTACATTTTCTTTTTGTTTTTTGTATACGTAATTGCTTGAAAAACAAGTGCCACATTTCTGCCTCAAACCGATGTCGCATTTGTTAATGTCTTGATGAGTGTTCCGCATATCCATAATAAGGTTAATGATTTAACATTGAAGATTTAACTCAGAAGTATTTGCCTCTAAACAAGTAGAAAAGAATGATACCTGCAAGATTCTGGTCAGTCAGCCATCAATGATATAACACACTGCACACTTGTGGGTGTATATAAAGTTATAGAGTATTGATAACAACACGAGAGGCCTTTGAAGCAAGCTGAATCTCCATTGCCTCTAAATGATAAAATAACATAGATAGATAGATAGATAGATAGATAGATAGATAGATAGATAGAGAGAGAGAGAGAGAGAGAGAGAGAGAGAGAGAGAGACTGTCCAGTTCTTTTTATGCTGCCTCTTTCCAAAGTAATTGATTTGAAAAATCTATTTCTGGTGATGGCGAACAGTGCTGACCCAGATAATATTTTACAGGAAAGTCAAGTAATTACTTGTTGTTTTCGGATAACAAACAAACTCAATTTCTCTGTCAGCATCACCACCCCAAACGTCCTTATCAGAAGATCCATGTGTCTATTTATGTCTATTCTTCATGTAGTCCTTTAATAGGCTGACAAAGAAAAACTTGTAAACATATTTGTGTTTTCATTACGTTTCAAAGTTTTTTGGAGGAAACATTACGTTAATAGTTTTATTCCAGTTCTGATCATATGAGTTTGGTTTCTTGCTCATTTGTTAGATTCAGTTAAATGATTAAATTTCTGTAATGTTGTGTAATTTGTTTAATGTTAATCTGAAATTCCATCATGCTCACCAAACACATTTGAAAACCCATCGGATGGTGAAATGCAAGTCTGGAAAATTGTTTCGGCAACACTTTGAGCAACGCAGAATGGATGGATGTCAGGGCAGGACCTGTTTTTATCAAATGTTGTGACTTTGAACACTGCTTTGTTTAATGTACTTGTATATGAAGCATATTTCCCATGTTTAAGTGTTTAGTGAAGTTTCCTAGAGGAAAAACATTAAAAGGAAAAGGTCATTTGTTTTTTGCCATTAAGTTTGTTATTATTTAATTCTCATTTAATGTTGAACCTGTTTAAGATTAATGTCTTCTTCATACATCAGTTCAGTTTATTATTATCATCATTGGAAAAGGAGCTGAAATTAAAATGTGGGACACAGGGATTAAACAGTAATTCTCTCTGTTGTCTCAGGTCTTTGAACATTCCCTTGTACAGACGTGGGTGTAAGTCGCACGTTAATGAAAGCAACCATAACCACTGACTCGTGTAATCCTGATAGCAGGGAAAGGACTTCCTTAGGGTTCAACCAGTGTCGGTTTAGCTAAATGTCTGCATAATCCTTGTCATGGCCCCGAGACCGCACATCACAAGAACACCACTGTCTCAGACAGACAGAACACTGATATTTTTCACGAGTTTCTCCTCAGTCCTCATCCTCTCTGACGAGCCCATCTTTAAAACATGTAACCTCAGAGAAGAACTGAAGTATTTAAAACTTAAACTCAATTTGAGTAAAATAGGTCATGAATCAGACATATGCAGCGTCCGCTATATTAGCACTTATCTAGATTTCATTTTTATCTAGTTTCCTGCGAATGTACTTATTTACACATAATACTGCAGCTACAGTTCAGTAGGCTGTGGTGGGTTATGCTTTACTGTGACTAGACATTACTGCAGAGAGCTTCTGCTGAAGCAGTATTAAACTCCTCCATCCACCAAAGCTGTGGTGCAGTTCAAACACACTTCCCAATCCCTGCAGATGGGAATAGGCCCTGCCGTTCAGAAGCCTCTAATAAAAATATATGCAGGGGTGACTCTCCTCAGCACAGTGTGCAGAGAGGCGGCCAGCCAGCAGGCCAAACAGAACAGACTAATGGAGCTAAATGAATTTGCCCGGGTCCTCCCCATCATTTACTCTCAGGTATGGAATGGGACGCTTGTGCTAAATCGTACTCGATTGCTTTGGTCTGAGCATGGTGCTGGGTGGGTGAATGCTTGAAAGCATAAAAAGGGAAGAGATAGGCAGGGTTCATCTGCTGTAGCAGTCAGACTTTGCTTCAGAGAATTTACAGTATCTCTCTTCAAGACCTAAACATTACCTCCCAGCTATTGATCTCGTGAGGACACTGATCACACACCTGAACGAACTCTCTAGTTCACATCAGTCCCCTATAGATCAGTCCAGTTCAGCTTGCCGGGTGACTTGACGTCGACACTCGCCTTGACTTCTGATTTCTAACAACGTGGAGTGTGCCGAGTTCATTGGCTCCTCCCCTCGCCCACCCTGAGCACCCGCTGGATGGCGTCACACCCCCTGGATGGCGTCACATGACTCGCAAGGCTTCTCACACAGCAACGACGGCTAACCAGGGATCCTCGGGTAACACGGTGTCCCTGAGCTGCCGTTGCTGGGTTAATCCACGCAGCCTTTGTGAGTGAGTAATGAAGTCAGCACTCCACACCCCGAGTGGCAAACCTCAGGGAAGGCAGGCACAAAAACTGTAAAGTTAAATACTTTCCCTTCTACATGCATGAGTATACACAATATTTCAATACAATATAAAATATTTACAACATATTTATATTAATATGAATCTGTCCTGAAGGGTTTAATGCATTCATTCAACCTGATTGAATACCTATTTCTGTTTACTAAAAGAGGAACAGAACTGTCATATCCTGATCGACACCCAGTGAGATATGAGAAGACACAAAAACGCCTCCACGAGCACCAATCACATTTCACAATCACGCTGTGCACCTCCCACTGTTCCCTTAAGCCCCGCCCATCTCAGCCCCCGTCACCTCACACTGGCCTGCCAGCCAGACTACGCTAAACCTGTAATCTTCCAAGTTGTGTCCAATGTTTGTTTCCTTTCTCGTCCTTTGCTGTGCCTGTTTATTTTAAATGTGTAAACACTTGTTTACTGCTTACACGGCTGCCTCGCAATATGTCACAAGAGCTTTTCAGTCATGTAAATATCGTGTATTATTCTTCACTGCTGAATTTCTAACAATTTGTTGCCCAGGACCTGATGAACATTGACACCTTTATGGCCAGCTATGGCATTTTCCTGAGCCAAGAGAAATTTCTGCCAGATTTACTTCCTTGTACTTTGAGAAAGAGTTGGGCTAAGGCAGCCTGATTTCATCCCAGGGATTAAGAACAGTATCACTATAGCTGTTTGTCTATCCTGTTACCTGACCATGCCTGATAGAAAGGCTCCAGTGAATTTAGAGAAAGAGTCCTGGAAGCCTCTTAACTATAAAACCAACACTTTAGTTAAAGGAGAGACAGCTCCCAAGCGAACAGAATTGCAATTCAAAGGGGTGATAGATGAGTTTGTGGCAAAACACATCTGTGAGCAAAAGTATAAAAAGGCTTTGGGGTATGCTATCAAGCCTGCCTCTCGTAAAGAATACGCCATCTTTGGGAGTCTGAGTCCTCACAACAGGAGAAGCAGAATTCAAAATGAACTGAAAAGTGCAAAAAGCAAAGAGCTTCAGCTTCAGACTCTCGGAAAACATGCAAGAGGCTTCAGAGGACATTAGACGTGAAACCTGCTGACAGCGAGTGAGACATGGACCACCTTAACTTACGGCAATCGCTGCTCTCTCTCCTCATGACGGGGGCGTCACACAGAGGGTGAGAATACTCTGGCCCACACTGGACTGCATCCAGATTTGGCTGATATATGTGCCAACTCAGTGTCAGACACGTCTGATAACTCTTTCCCTCAGAAACGCCTGGAAGGGGCAATACATTAGCTAATAATTCGAAACCTTCCACTGTTATTTAGGCACAAAGGCACTCGCTCACAAGCTCTGGTAGACAATGAGGTGAGAAATTACAAAGATGACGTCAAGGAAGATAAGTTAGAAATGGGACACACCACCTTAGATACCAACACCTTGGATAAAATATCCAAGGAATTCAGCCATCTCCGAGAATTCATTGATCTTATGCAAATGAACAAACAACTGTATTTGCTGCACCCTAAGGATGCTATCACTATAGCAAGCCAAGTGTTTAATGAGGAGCTAGTCGATAAAGTACTGGAAGGTTTGTGTGATAAGAGTACAAACATTGATCAAGGTTAGCTTAATTTTGCCCACAATATCTCCAGAGAACAGAAACGATATTCACATGTCATTGTTGTAGGGTTGTGCTCAAAAAGCACATAATATTCCTCCAAAGGTCTCCATATAGCTGAGTGGGTTGATTTCCAGTGTAATTGGTATATTCTCTCCTAGTAATCTTCAGTAATGTGAATCCTTTGCTCATTTCTCTTTAATACATGCTGGATTTTCAGACTTTGCCTGATGGAACCCCTAATATGATGTACAAATTTCTTTCTTACATGTCTCCAAATTGATACGCAACAGCTCCGGACCCCTCTCTTTGGGCGTGTGTTCATGTCGTCTGCGTCGGGTTATGTATGTATGTATTTCCGTGGGTGTGGTTGTGTGTGTGTGTGCGTGTTCGTCTGTCTCACCTGTGGCTCGTCTCGTGATCACTGGGCATTGTGTAGTTCGTCTATTTAATGTGCGTTCACGCAGTGTCTCGTGCTCGTCTTTGTCGCAAGCCCAGGTCTGTTTTGTGTCTGACATTTCGTGTAAAGAGTTATACGTTTGTTGATTGATGTGCGGTATTTTGCGCTGCCTGTTCTGTGTAGAATAAACGCTGTGTGTCTGCAACGCAATTGCCTCATCGTGCCTGCCTCCCAGCGTTACACAAATTACATGCAAAAAAGCAACATGTAATCTTTGTTTTTTCTAATTATTTAGCCACAATTTGAATAAAATGGTGACAGACGTAAAGATATATAATATATAGTAAAGAGGTCATTTTGTTCTACACCATAAAAAGTTCCTTTATCTAAAAATGTGGAATAGTTTTTAAGGCCATTTCCAGCCCAGGAGCAAAATGTATTGTCAAAGAGCCATATGTATACCATCCAAACATGAATTTAGCAAACCACACAAGTTTCCTGCAAGTTTCAATCTAGTAGGCTATTTAACTCCTGGATTATTCTAAAGCATTAATATTATTCCACAGATTTCTGTCTGCAAGACAAGAAAGACCCCAGTGCTGAGAGGCAAACGTGCTATAACACCAAGCCACCGTGTTGCCCGGTTGTTGGACTACATCAGAAGACAGGAGGTCTTACCTGAGATGCAAGATTCCGTTCTGCTATTTTGTTTGTAATTGTATTGTGTTATATCTTTTATATACTTTGTATGTTTTTGTATTTTTCCTTGCCACAAGAACCTTGATGTTAGCTTATACCATTCAGAAATCTGCTGCATGGCTGCTTCCACTGGAAGGGACCAGAAAAGAGAAAGGACATTTATTATTAAACTGGTAGGACATTTATTTTGTTAAATTCAACTCTACAGTGCAAATTCAAATAAGGGCTGGCATTCCATCTAGACAAATCTAACGTTATTCTAGAATTTAAGAGACTATAACTTAATTTAAATAATTCTGAGATTTCCTTAGCCAGAGAAACCCTACAATATTTGGTTGGTCGTGCCTCTCAATGCAGTGTGCTTTTCTTACTCATGTGATTAGGTGAGTTAGAGTTACAGGTAATCTCATAGGTCTTCTAGAATGTTCCGGTTGTGTCCAGAGAGCATCGCAGATATTTCAAGAAAAGTTGAGTGGGTGTTGATAAGTGTGCGAGCAAATCACATCTATTCCTTTTATGCTTACATTTTGTCTTTTCCACTAACTCAATGGTTTAGTTGTCAGAAGGAGCAGAGAGACCACACAGCCTTGTGTGCTGCTGTCCAGAGGGAAAAAAATAATTTATATGCATCTATTCATTTTAATGTAGGCTCGTGGTCCCTCCAATATCCAAATTTACAGACGAATGCTACCTCCAACATTTAAGCTTATTAAAACTGCTTTTAATCTAGATTGGGTAATGTGATTAATAAGATGTAATGTCATTTTGATATTGCCTTGTCTATGTCTTTCTCTGATAAGGCCTGTCTGGTAATAATTAATCAGGTATCAACTCTATTCTTTGTGCCAGTGCAGATGTATATTTTTTTTTCTTAGAATTTTTTATACACTAATAGGTCTATAATTACCACAATGCAATTATTTTTGGGGGTATGAGTGAAAAACTGCTACTCTCAAGGAAAGACCCAGTTACTAACGTTCAACAAAGTTGTAGTCATTTATTTACTTTTGGTCTAGATGTTTATTAATAGCAGTTCCTCCTTCGTTATTTCTGCGATGACTTTCAAATTTGCTCATTTGAGACAGCAGGTCAATAGAAGACAGAAGGTACCTCAATTTAAAAATCTATATTAATCTGTGGTTGAGTATATTGTGTTTTAGAAAACATTTCAAAGCTCTAATAGATTTTCTCAAGTGTATACTATATTTTACTTGACACTGGGTTTCTTATCTTTCAAATGTTATTCATTGCTTGTTTTCATAGTTTGTATGGGAGTATCATTGACTTCATCTACTTCATTGTACTGTTGCTTTAGAAGCATCTTTCTTTCTTTTATTTATTTATGTACTTATTGTATCAACCTGAAGCTCCTCCTTACCCCTATCCTACTTAGTGCCAATATGTTTGCTCTGTAATTGCTT
Organism: Brachyhypopomus gauderio; assembly: GCF_052324685.1. Taxonomy (NCBI): domain Eukaryota; kingdom Metazoa; phylum Chordata; class Actinopteri; order Gymnotiformes; family Hypopomidae; genus Brachyhypopomus; species Brachyhypopomus gauderio. The sequence goes on along the minus strand of NC_135219.1, from coordinate 15,827,343 downwards.
AAATGTATCACATCACTGCTTCAAGAGTATCATGAAACTCAGGTGGTATTACATCACCATTAATATTCAATTCAAGTTTTAATTTCAGCCTTTAATCTGTCCTTGGCTTGGACATTTATCTGAGTTCAGTCTCCGCATTGTAAAGCTTGACTATTTATTCATCTTGATGGTCATATAAACAGGACTGTTTACTATAGATGAAGAAATGTATTCTAAATTAGATGTCGTGGGGAAAGAAATAATGAGTATAATCAGTATATATCTGTTTGATGGATACATTTCCCTCCATGTATCTATTACACCCAGTTCCTTAGTCAATGCATTTATCTTCTCATTAAGTTGTTTTCATTCTGATTGCCCCTTAGAACAGTCTAGTGGTGGCATTAGATGTCTTCATACCCAACCACAGATTAAAATCATTTTTTACTATGGATTAAAATCTTCTGCTTATGTTTTCATAAATTCAAAAAACATCTCAAGCCAAAATTCCAGCCAATACCTGGAGAAACACACATTCAAGGCACTCTTTATCTCCAATCTCAGATACATGCTCAGAATTCAGTGTCTTATGCAGTAATATCACTACTCCTCTTATATGACCTGATCTGCAGGAAGATGAAAATGCCTGTTTAAAATCCAATATATTTAATTTAGTGTGCTTTTAATCTGTATGGTGTTAGCAGTTATTTATCTTTTTAAAAATTTACATTAAATCCTTCCGCTCTTAATTGGACAGAGTAGCCAGCTAAAAGTAGCTTTCCTTATACATATAAGGATATTTCCTTATCCTTATTTGGATTTACATGTTCAAACAAATGTTCACCATCAGTAAGATGCCTTTAAGAACCAAAACAAAAGCACAAATAGAAACTGTTTCACTGATGAATTCATAAACATGAGACGAAAAATCTATTTCACCATAATGTATTTGTTTGAAGTCCTAGGCAGAGGTGTCCTCTATGTCCCTAATAAGACCTTCTCAAGATCATTAGAGAGGATACGTTGTGACACATGGCACCTTAATTTTCCATCCCTTTGTCATGACATCATCTGCTAAGTTATGAAATGAGATTTCTGTTTGAATCTAGTCAATGTAACAATCGAGTTACACCTCACCTGCTGTCTTTGTCAGTCTCAATTCTACAAACACTGTACAGGCCACCTGAGCGCAATATACTCGAGGAACATTGAGATGAGGAGAGACGAGCCTTTCCAGAGATCCATCCTGGGCCAGCCACCTCCTGACTAACCAGATATGATGGAGGATCAACCCATTGCCCTGACTAACCAGTGTGTAAGAAGGATAAACCCACTACCCTGGACCCTCTCACCGCCCTGAATTCTCCTCTGCTATGACTAACATTACCAACCATCAAGACGTTTAGGACTGAACAGGAATTACATAAAAAAACTCATGTATATAAATACACACCAAGATGGACTTTATTAATTCCTCACATCTTTTCTTTGTTTTTCTCTCTTTAAATTGTTGTCATGGTGACCAGCGTCAGGCAGAGGAGGATGGGTCCCCCACCCCCCCGAGTCTTGGTTCCTCTCAAGGTTTCTTCCTCATGCTCTTAGGGAGTTTTTTCTTGCCACTGTCGCCCTTGGCTTGCACACTGGGGGGCTTGGACTCGGACACTTGTAAAGCTGCTTTGTGAAAACAACACTATATAAATAAAATTTGATTGATTGATTGATTGAGTATTCCAACATGGTTCCCCTTCCTCCATTTTGCATGGCTTTGCACCACATGCCGGAGAATCTTGTCTGAAAGGCTTCAACGTTTCCTTGTAGCTTGTTTTAGCTCTGCTGAAAGCTTCATCTCGTGGCTGTCAGCCAACTTTATGCCGAGTCATCCACTGCGGTTGTTCCATCGGTGTGTCTGGAGGTCTCCTGATTTCGACAGAGAGCTCTCTCTCTTCGGCACGTCCTGTATCACCTCCTCCACTCGTATTTCTCTCTAAGCCATGCAAGACAGAGTCTGCAGGTGAATTTAGCAATTTAACCTTTTGCACATCTGCGTGTGGTTTTTCACCCTTCAAATGTCCTTGGATCATAATCAATGTCTGGATTGATCTGTTTGTCCCTCCTGGTAAAACCCTTTCTTTTGCCAAGCCGCACGAAGTAGCATCTTCCATCCTGAAGACAAGGAGCTCCAGTTCGATGTATCTCAGGTGTTTCTCCTCTGGCGTCTGCGCTCTGAGGGAGTGATGTGCACTTTCAATCTGAAGGTTAGCATCAAGTAGGTAAAGGTTTTATGCCAGTAGTTTTGCACAAAGGATTTAGTTGACAGGACTCTTTTTGCGTTTCCTTCGGGGACCCTGTATATTCTGTTATTTTCACGTTCAGTGACACTCTTGGTCTGCTATTTTAGCTTGAAGCCGCACTTGAGTTTCCACATTTCAACTGAACCGTCATCCATATCCTGAATTCTTTTGTTCTCTTTCGCAAGCGTGAAAAGCCTCAGCCTCCTGTTTATACTGTCTTCTCCTTAAAGTCCATAAGCTGATTTTTGTTGTCTTGATACAAATCTCTTAGTTCTTGAAGAATTATTCCTAAATTGACAGTGTCCTCTTGTTTCTGTGGTTCATCAGGAGAGACACAGTCACTTTCATACTTTACTGAGACTCGTCTTTACCGGTTTTATCATTCCATTTTAAATGGCTCAAAATTTCAACTTTTTTATAGTTTAAAGTTTCAAAAGTTTTATTGAGTAGACGGAAAGAGATTTGGGACAGCACGCCACCAAGACTCTCACCCAAAGTTTGCAACCAAAAAAACTTCAGACATGGCTGCTGTTTTAATCATGTCTACGGATTGCAATGAAACTGTATATTTGTGTAAGGAAAACATACTGGTTGTATGTCTAACGAACATTGTGTGGACACTGTTTGGTAATTTGTTCTACAGTATACAGACCAAACCAAGGACGAGTCTAGATGATTTTAACACGTAGTGCTCCAGTCACTTGTGCCCTAAGGTACCTGTTGAGTTATGGAAGCACAGTGAGACCTTGAGAAGGTATTTTCAAGTCCTGAACGATGAAGAGTTCTTGGATACTTTCAAGCTGGACATCTGATCCATCTAATCGGTTTATTATCAAGCATTAGGGAGTTGCAATGGATGTGATGGAAAATGGCAGAATCTGTGGTGTGCAGTGGCTCCCCAAGACTGGTTTGGAGAACCTATGCCCTAGACTACACAGTCAGAGGAACTTTAATGGGCCACTGTGGTCTCCAGAACACACATGCGGGTTGACCAGAAATTACAGCCATTCTTGTCCCACCATGAACCACATAATGGACGCTGAATGAGTGTGAAGACCAATTTGAACTCCTAATTCAAAACAGTGTGAAAGTTCATTTCTCTATTAAGGGACAATGGGAAGGTTTCAGTGCTGACTGCATTATTGGCATATTGACAGTCGCTCTAGTAATTATGCATGTGGCAGTTATCGTCCTGCAGTGATGGCTCTGGTATTAGTCCATACAATTCCCCTCCGGCTCTATTTGGGAGCAGATGAGTTTGTTTCCACGCCCAAACGGAGTCAGGCTAATAGTGTAACATTAGTGTATTGGTGCATTAATGCGGCTGAGCCTGGTTTAGTCTCTCTGCCATCATCAATACACTAATGAAGGCTAGAATAATGAGAACATCGAGGTGAAATATCTCAACACCCCGAAAGTGATGCTGACCTTAGGCTGACATCCACACACTCGCTCCTGTCTGAGATTCTGGTTCCCTCCTCCAATTTGTTCTTCTTGTTTCTCCCTGTGTCTGGAAGCAGAGTGCACACGTCTCAGAGGACGTTTGTTCATCTGAAGCAACAAGGAACGAGGACACCTCAGCAGGCTTGGTGGAGATTAATCCAGGTCGGGACTGCATTAGGCAAACAGCAGGCAGACTCTGCCGGTAAATGTCAGGTGTTCCACCAGCCAACGGGCTCAGGTTGCGACTCCGAGCTTGTGTCCAGTACAGTGAGACGGGCCGTCTAGGTCAGCCGTTTTATCGAGTTCCGTCTGACTTACCGCAGATTGAATTCAAGGCCACACCTTGGAAAGAGGTGCGCTACAGTGAATGTCACATCACAGATCTTCAGTGTAAACGCAATCACTATGATGGTTCTTTCTGCCAGAGTTGAATGCTTACACCAGTGCCAATTAAGAGTGTCTCAAGAGCTAAATGTGAAAGTGGAGGAGAATGAGGGACACTGGGCCAAGGTGAACGTGGTGACTTATCTCACTTATCTACACATCAGAAATCAATGATGGGCAGCCATGTCTATTGTCAGGAATATAAACAAGGAACAAAAAATAGCTCTGTGACGGCAAAATAAAAATAATCTCTTCTGCTTTAAGGCATTTTATCAGGAGGGTGCTGTCAAAGGCCGAAGGAATGACACAAACAGGTAAACACTGAGATAAATATTTAAAGTGGGAAAATGCCTGAAATCACAATCAGCACATTTGAACAGTCTTATCATCCTCAACAATGGTACAAACATGTTGGTAGCCGTGACAAAAGGCCTGAATTTCAATGACTATAATGTCAAAAGTACAGAAAACACAGAACACAGATATGCTTTTTAAAATGTCACTTTATGAACACGTGATGTAATTTATCTATGGCTATGGGCAGCTTAATGTGTTTTTCTTCGTAAATTTCAGTAATGTTGCAAAATAATAATGTAATAAAAATAATGACTTCATATAAGTTCACATCGTATAAAACTAAGGCATGTTTATCCACATGAAAGACTCCCAGTACTGCCCTGTTAGCTTTGAAGCTGAGATTTGCCCTTTTAGTTTTTTTGTCTTTTTGTAACAATTATTGTTCACTTTCATTCCTTCAACGTCATTGGTCACGTCAGCCCACTGTTACGGCAACACTAACGCCACGCAGCAGGTACCTCACTTTCACTTTTTTCATTTGTGAAAGGAGATGGACCTGATAGTGTGCCTTCCTAAATCATTTACTTTATCTCCCTTGAACAGAAAACACATTCACGGGCACACACACACACACACACACACACACACACACACACACACACACACACACTGGCACACATACAAAAACGGAAAACGCAAAATTCAATTCACTAGGTTGTGGGGGTGGGGGTTACCAAATAAAGAGTGCAGCAACACAATATCTGTTCAGGAGAGCAGGTTATTTTCATAGGAGCTGTCGGAGATGTTTATTAAAAGCGTTTGTGACAGGCATGGGGACTAAATTGGGAGAGCAAGCACAGTGGTGAGTGTGGGAGCAGAGAGCTGCACTAGCCCCCGCTCACGGGCCGACACGCTAGTCCCACGCTGGGCACGCTAGTCCCACGCTAGTCCCACGCTAGTCCCACGCTAGTCCCACGCTGGGCACGCTGCCCACCCTCCGGCTTCTGGCTTTGTTGTGTGTAGCCACTGGACACTTCCTGTTGGCTAGACAATATCTTTCAAAACTTACTATGTTTTTTAATCCCCAAGTAACCTGCTGCTTTGAATCCATTTGAATCCTATTTGAATTCAACTTTAACACTGTCCAGTAGGAGATATTTAAAATGATTTTAAAATGATTTATAATATTACAAATATACTATATATATATATATATATATATATATATATATATATATATATATATATATATATATATATATATATAGCAGCTCATTATAACATTATACAATCACTATACAATAGGTCTGACCCCCTTTTGCCTTCAGAACCTCATTAATTCTTCTTAGCACGCATTCAATAAGGTCCTGGAAACGTTTCTCAGAGATCGTGGCCCATATCGACATGACAGAATTATACAGTTGTTGCAAATTCGTGGGCAGCACATCCATGATGTGAATCTCCAAAGCTGCTCTAATAGATTGACTTCTAGTGACTGTGGATGGCATTTGAGTACAGGGAACTGTAATTTTCAAGAAAACAGTCTGATCATTTGAGCTTTGTGACATGATATGTAATTCTGCAGGAGTGGTCATCAGACGATGGGTACAGTGTGGTCATAAAGAAATGGACATGATCAGCGTACTCAGATCAACTGTGAAACTGACACGATGATCAGTGGTAGTAAGGGGCCCAAAGTTAGCTAAGAAAATGTCACCTTGTCACACCTCCTACATCCCATACTGGTAAGATCCCCACAACTACAACTCCCAGAATTCAGTCACCAATCAAAGGACCTTCCTCCTGTCTAGATACTCACTCCCTATTGATTCATTGTGCAGTATTTACATTATTCCCATTAGTGCATACAGAGAGTTTCTGACATTCTGATTTCTACCTGTTTTATGTTATTGGATGTTCTGCTATTTACCTGCCAGAGAGTTTGACTACTCTGGTTTTGACTATATGACAGTGTTTGACTACTCTGGTTTTGACTATATTACCTTGTGTTTGACTACTCTGGTTTTGACTATATGACTGTGTTTGACTACTCTGGTTTTGACTATATGACTGTGTTTGACTACTCTGGTTTTGACTATATGACTGTGTTTAACTACTCTGGTTTTGACTATATGACTGTGTTTGACTACTCTGGTTTTGACTATATGACTGTGTTTGACTACTCTGGTTTTGACTATATGACTGTGTTTGACTACTCTGGTTTTGACTATATGACACTGTTTGACTACTCTGGTTTTGACTATATGACCATGTGTTTGACTACTCTGGTTTTGACTATATGACAGTGTTTGACTACTCTGGTTTTGACTATATGACTGTGTTTGACTACTCTGGTTTTGACTATATGACACTGTTTGACTACTCTGGTTTTGACTATATGACCATGTGTTTGACTACTCTGGTTTTGACTATATGACTGTGTTTGACTACTCTGGTTTTGACTATATGACTGTTTGACTACTCTCACGTCTCTTTTGGTTGCTGTTTGGTCCTGGTTCTGATGCTTGCTAGTTCTGTGAATCCAAGTAAGGATTTCCTTTTGTCCAATAAACATGTTAAGAACATCCACAAGTTTCCAACTGGTTTAAACTGGTTACACCTTCCCACCATTGTGCCGCCACTAGCCAGCCAGAAATGTTGACGCAAGGTGGGATGGACCATGCTTTCATGTTGTTGACAAATTGTGACCCTACCAGTAAAATGTCACAGCTGAAATCTAGACTCATCAGACAATGCAATGTTTTTCTTTCAATCTACTATCCGGTATTGCCTTTTTCGATCAGCTCAAACCAGTCTGGCTGGCGAATGTTTAATATATACTATTGAAGTATAGCTCATTCTCACACTGCTGTTAGAAAAAAAAAATAAGGACCACACAGACAAAGACACAAAAAACCGCCCAGAGTGACAAGCAGATAAAATGGATGAAGAACAAATTACATGAGCAGATGGATCTTTTTCTCTCAGCAGGATGGCAGACAGCATGAGTCAATCGGTGAGGTATAACCCTGCCCCCCCCCCCCCCCCCACCTCACCCCACCCCACCCTTCCACAAGTTCACACCTCTCTCCCATTTTGCCTAAGAACGGATGCTATCCTTTCTGCAGTTCAAACCCAAACATCAGTCTCATATTGCTCTCATACCATAACGGCGAAGTAAGGCCACCATTATGTGTCCGCCTCCCCGACAGCTTCCAGCACGACACCTCCCTGAGTCCCATCAACACCCCCCCCCCCCCACCCTGTCGCTTTGCTGAGTGTTGTCGCTGCCAACCATGGTCATTCCATCTTGAAAATAAATAACTTTGAGGAGATAAAGGCCCCCGCTGTGATAGGAGAGCACAGAGGAGCCTCTGCTCCACGTGAAGATAATCTGGGTGGAGAGAAGAGGCCACCGCCTTTTATCTGCCTCAAACACCCCCCCCCCCCCCACACACACACACACACACACACACACACACACTCCCCCATCAAGCAGATAAGCATCACACCCCACCATCAGTTTTTTTTGTCCTCCCCTCTGTGCGTCTCCAAAACGCGGCGGGCGCTCGGCTTCGCGGTTCCTCCGTGTTCTTCACTCCTGGGTCTGCGTAGCTTTGATTGAGGCTAACTGCACCGGCCTGGAACTGCTGGGTTCATGGTGCGGTGCATGGAGGCTTCGCCAACCCTATCTTCACAGGTCACCACCTTCCACCTGCCACAAGTCCTCCATCTTCTCTCCTGCACGAGTAGTCGGAGAGGAGAAAGACAACACGGTTCTTATCAAGTAGCCTCATCAGCCTTTGCTTATTGGGACGACAGTCAATTAATATCATGTATATCACAAATTGCTGCCTTGTAAACAGCTGTGTATTCATCACACACTAATAATGATGGAGAACAGATGTGCCATCTCAATGCCTTGGTAGGCCTCATCACAACTTGTGCATTACAAATAAATGCAGCTGATGTGCACATTATAACAAATGTGTGTGTGAGCTTTATTTCCCAGCTTCCCCCTAGATAAGTTTTGGAGAGAGAGAGGAGAAGTGGAGCAACAGGGAGGTGTCCCTCAGGTCCAGCTCTCCCGCTGTGTGCCGGATGCAGCACTTTGTCTAACACATGAGGAGATTTTTTTCCCTGCTGTCCCGACAGCCTATAAAACGCTGGTAGGTGATTAGAAGAAAGTAAGCTGAGCACGGTCTCTAATCGCTGGGGTTTATGGGCCGCCGCTGCTCCGTGCTCGGGTGAAGGGATTGTGTTGTGATCCTGCCAGGGATCAGGGCGTTAGGAACCGTGGAGGAGCGGAAAACGGCAGAGGAACCCAATGCACCATCTCCACATGGACTGAAACATCTCACTCGTCTCCCCAGTGAGAAGGACAAAGGGAAGGGTGGGACGTCACATCTTATCACACGTCTGAAAAATTGCATCATTCATAACATATTCACCACGTGGGTGGAGGAGGCCATACTTCAAATGACTTCAAATTTACCTGTTGTTTACCTGTTGCGTTTACCTGTTGTTTCATACCAGGGAGAAACTGTGCAAGGCAGGAGGGATTTTTTGGCTTGTGAAATGTCACGGTGAGGCGGCCCCCTACCGGTCGCCTCCGTCCACAGCGGCTGTTGTTGTTGTTGTTTTGTTGCGTCGTGTGCGTCCCTCAGGTGGACGGAGCCCGTGATCCGTCTCACCTGAGGGTCGTTTGTTTGCCTATATATGTCTTGTCTTTGTACCAGTTGACCGCTGGTCAATATATCCTTGATTTGGATCTTCGTCAGGGGTTTTTGGTTTGCGCACTTTTCAATTAAACCATCCTTTTTCCCTGAGACTTGGCGTGATCGCTTCCATTTTATTTCGCTCACCCTGCCCGTCACAGAAATTTGTGTTTTAATTTGTTTTGAATGGCTCGTATTATAATCATATGAGAAAACCATACAATAATATATGTACAATACAATACAATAAAAATCTTTTAAATGATTTTAAGCAACAGATTTTAGGCAATAGAGACAAGTATCAAATAATGTGAATCTGCTTTGTTTGTTTCAAGCTGAATTATTTGGTTACACATAACTATTTCAAATAATAAATGAACTAAAACTGTAGGCATAGATTCATGTTGTATCAACATTATTTTCAATATTGTTAAGTAGATAATTAATATAGCCTGTGACGGGCGCGAGGGAATCGAGGATGCAAAGACAAGGTGCATTCAAAGGCTACGTTTATTAGGCTTGACGCTGAACACGCTCACGGCGTGTCGAGTCAACGGTTAGGTTAAACACGCTGAACAGTACACGCTCACGGCATGCTGAAAAAGTCCAACATACAACGAATATCACTTTAAACACTCCACACAGATCACATTAAAGACGAACACCAAACGATACAAACAAACACACTATATACACGTAGCCTAACAAGCACCACGTGAAACACATCAGTCTAACGAAACAAGTGAACACACACACCCAGCCACACCCACGGACGTACATATAAAGACACGGACTACATTAACACACGCCTGAAGGGAGGGGTTCGAGGCTGTAGCATGATATAGCCTTATATTTATGTAACATAAAACACATGACAAAAACTAAATAAATTGCACCTGTTATCTGTTATTAAACTGACTGATTTACCCCAAATAATTTTGGGTTGTTTCAACAGAACTTTCATGATATCTTATTTTCAGAAAAATCTGTTAAAAACTGCAAAACAATTTCCATGGTATTGGTTAGACAATATACTCAACAAGTGAAAAATAAGGCCCAATAGAATCATCACTCAGAACAGGATCTCCCTCTAAAATTGATGTAGACAAGGAGAAATCTGGTCACGGAAGCTACAAAGAGACCCACAGCAACACTAACAGAACTGCAGCAGTGTCTTGCTGTTCCTACACATGACAACAATCTCATGCATTCTTCATAAGCCTCAGCTATGGGCTCGGGTGGCGAGACAGAAGCCTTAAAAAGAAGTTGAGCTAAAGTCCAGGTAAAGTTTGCAAAAAATAAATGAAATCTCCCAAAACCAAGTGTAATAATGATGATGGCCCTAAGCACGCCACCGAATCAACAAAGGATTGAGTTCACAAAAAAAGATCAGGATTTTTGGACCGCACCGGCAGAGCCCAGATCTAAATCTAATAGAAAATCAGTGGGGTGACTAAGGAGGGCCGTGCACAAGTGACGCAAAGCCAATGTGACTGAGTTTTGCAAGGAAGAATAGAAATATACTGATAAGTCAAGATGTACCAAATTGGGTTGAGCTTCCCCAAAGGCACAACAAGAAATATCATCATTAAATGGCAGTGCAAATATAACACTGAGCACAATCACTCGTTTAAGACGTTAACACTGTGACAGTTTGGGGAAATGGCACCCTGATTCACACACACCCACACACATCTTGGTTTCATTCACTCTTGTATCTCCCACTTACAGGCAGTAATATAGTAGAGATCTAAAGCAGGTAAAGAAAATCTGATCAGGCTAAAGCGTAGTAACTACACCGTGGGGGAATATTGTACCATCTGTGACAATGGGGGAAGTCCTCTTTTCTATCATGAGTTTGCAAAAATTTATGTTTTTTTTTTTTTTTCAGAAATTGAAATTTGGCACTGTGATAGGAGGAGAGGGAAACCAGGCAGAGAGAATTCTTTTGACGTACTGTGACGTTCGGGCTATGCCAAGGACGAGACACAGAATCCTCGGTTTTGGAGACAGACGTCACTTTACTTAGAACAGAGAGATTGCGCAATCAGCGCACGATAAACATGAATACGGTACACAACGTGCAGACTTAGACAACGACGAGCACGGGACACTGCGCGAGCGCACATTAAATAGACAGACCACATTAGCCCCATGTGATTACGAGACGATTCACAGGTGAGACACATTATTCACACAACATAGCCATCACCACGGAGTTCCGCTGACGCAGACAAAGCACGTGGACAACGTTTACACACGCCCAAAAGGGAGGGGCCGGGGTCCTCAACGTGACACGTACAAGGTTTTTATTTGACATGAAATGTACACATGCAATGTAGAATCAAATAAAGACTGACAAACAACGCAGACAACATATACAGTTTAAAACACTGACGCTAACTAGAAACACCTGCAGCACATAAAGCTAACGAGACAAGAGACAGGTGCAACCAATAACGCAAACAACACTAACAACACAGATTAACACAGGCACACGCCAAGATACACGATCGTTTATGGGGGAACGTGAGCATGTGGACATGCTGAAGGTCAGGGGTCAGGGGCTGTACCGTGACAGGCATGCCCATTTGTAGCAGAGGTGCTCAGAAATGCAAGCATACAAAAATCATTAGTCTTGCTAAAATACTTTTAAAGTTATTTAGCAAAAAACAAAACGCATATTAGCATGTTGCCTGACATTAGCACTACAAACAACCTTGTGGATTCTTTGGTTTAAATGAACCTGAACCTGCAGGCATTTACTTCCTCCATATGAAATTATACTGGAATGCTACAGAAATCCCTGATTCTGCAGAGAGTGTCCCTTGCCATGGTAACTCTGCCATCCAATAATGCGGCAAATTGTAAGGGAGCTATCCGACAAGTCCTCTATGGACTAAGGAGATGGGCTGTGTTTGAGGAACTAACTTCTGCTGTCTGGTTCCAAGTCAGGAAGTTTAACTCTTGTTGATCTGGCCTACAACACCAGCTAAATATCACAGAGAACATGAAAGTGTTCGCAGGGCTCAGAGTATGCACGTTTTGTCTCAAGCACTAAGACTGGCCAATTATTGCTAATGAGTTTATAAGTGAAGGATCCCACGAGAGCAAGACTACAACCATTATGTCATTTCGTAAAACATTTTGATCCATTTACTCAAGTGTGAGAGGATGTAGCTCCCTAGAATATTCAACCATAAATACTACATTCAAACCTTTTACTGAGATTTCTGACCGAGGTTCTATATTCCAAGCAAAAGGCAATTTCATACACTGTCAGTAGTATTAGGCCATCTGAAATCTACACATGCACACTCAAAGATGTGGCCCAAAGTGCTTTTCATAACCTCTTGCAAGCTTTTGCACCTTGGACACCATCTAAAAAGGATAACTGCAAACCAGCTGAAGTATGGGGCCAGGTCCTTTGTCAGGTACCCTGTGAAATTACCCATCTTTCTGGCTAAAGGATCTAGGCAGAAATAGCCCATTACCATGTTTCCACATGCTGTGACAGCCACGTGCAGGCAAACTGAATTCACTATTATGCTTATTAACTAACTGTCTATGTCCTATGACTGCTCCCTATCTGTCTCTATCTGGAATGAGGTCAAAATAGACGATACCGTGGCTGTTCGGCTTATTAGCATCAAAACGGTTGATTAGCATATAAATATGTAACAGTGAGCTTATAACTGTGATCCATTTACAACTCGAATCATGAAAGTTTTACAAACAGATGGCAGATCAATGTTCAGTGGGACATATCCTAATAGTTGACCAATAATGTGACGCTGTAATAGTCCTGTGAAGCTCTAACTGAAGCTCTACTCTAAGTCTGTAACCTTCTCGGAGACATTAGCAGTGGAAGAGCCTGACGAGGAAACTTATTTCATACACACGAGTAACGAATGGGCAGGTGGACTCCTGCCATTGTGGTCTGGTACAACCAAACCACTAGGTGACAGTTGTCATCTAAGAGTTGGCGAATATTCAATTTCACGCAGAAGAACTAAAAGATAAAAGGCCCTTTTTCAGTGTTTGGGGCGTCTGCAGCTAGTGAAACACTGCAATTAGCAATTCACCAAATGGCAGACGAAAATACTAAGCAGCACGTACACGTAACGATACCACCGCAAATGTCACCGTGTCACGCTAAAAGACGAGAGGCTGCTGTGGTGAGGCTCAGCGAGCTATAAGAGCGTCTTTACTGTGAGACACAAGGAGCATTGATCCTGTGCTGACCTCTGCACCGCACACCTGCGCTTTACCCTCCATCATTTATTCCCTTCCTACCTCCATCAAAATGGAAATGACACTGACAGATAACCAATCTATATGGTAATATTACACCAGTTTACCCCCATACAGCAGCTAGGCGACCAGAGGAACCAGCATCACTGTCTCCTGCAATTCGATGAACTACACAGACTGCTGTACATGCACCTCATGGACGTCTTTGTGCGAGGCTTTGAACGTGAGACCTGCTTAAGGATTTTGTGCAACTAAATAATTCTCCACATTTCCCTTAGCAACAAATGAGCGATACGGTGTCCAAAGTAGAGAATAAAGACTTGTATTGTAATTGCTGGCCATTTTGTTTACAAAATGCACAAAGTGCTCTTGTCTCTAATTGTAGAAAACTTGTTATTTTTAATAGGCTATTGATTCGGCCATTAGTTATATGGTCTGTACGCATAGGCAGTTAGCGTATAAAGCGAGTTTAAAATGCAGCAGGGTGGTATGTAGGGCATCTTGTTATTTCTTGTCTTTTCTGGTATATTTTCCCCTACTATTCCCAAGCAGCTCCGGTGTCTCTCCCCAGAGACCTGCGTCTGTACTTGGGTGTGCTTGCATGTCACACCCCCCCACCCCTCCCCAGTATAAAAGAAAATGTATTGATGGTAAATTCAGGGCTACCTGGTCTGCCTCTTGACATATTCAATACAGAGCTGGGGGAGTCCAGTGTTCTGTGCCAATTTAAGAGCCTGTTGGTTTTTCAGAGAAACTCGATTGGGTGTGACTCAGCCTGTACTGGTAATGGAGCGCATACAAGGAAAGGTCAGGCAGTCTGCTATGTCCTCCCCCTGCTGTCTGCGTGTAGAGTCAGGCCCCTGTGCTCCGTTTTATCCTCGCTGAAGCTCTACTGGGCTTTTCCAGGATGTAACGGGTCATCCGACCCCTGCTCAACTCTACTCTGTCTGCCTTTGAAGGCCTGGAGCACCTCAGAACGTTGGGAAACTTCTTGAGGAAGACTGTGAAGAGAGATGGGGCAGCTCGCGTGATGCATACGGACGCCAGGCATGCTATTAAATGGACATTGCAGAATTTTCACTTTAGAATGAACAGATATCATTTGCTCCACTGTGTATTTTGAAGATGGTCATGGAGCCATGTGAGCCTAAGTAAAAAATAATAAAACATCCGGATTGTCAACCTGAATGTCATTACATTTTTCCCTGAGATATTTGTCATATTTCTTACTTTCTCTGGCTAATTCTGTGGTTAATGTTAAGCTAGTCCAATCAAAATGCCCTGGTGAGTGCAGGGTTGCCAACTCTCACGCATTGAGCGTGAGACACACGCATTTGACCGTTTTCACACGCTCTCACGCCACACTTCCGATATCTCACGCCGAAAAAAAATATCCAGTTTATTTACCTCAGTAATACGTTACTAGTTCGCTAGCTCTGGCGCCATCCACCGGCGATATAACACTGAATCTGTGTCCATTTTACGTTCGCCACCCCCCCCCCGCTCAACAACTTTCGTTGGCCCCCCCCCCCCCCCCCCCCCTCAACAAAATACACTCGCCACCGGCTCCAGGTTAAAATCTCACTCCAAGCGAACGTCAAAAGTTGGCAACCCTGTGAGTGTCAAGAAATGGCTCAGTTGGAAATGACATTTAAAAGAAAGAAAGAGAAAGAAAAAAATATATATATATATGGCTGGAAGTAGCCATCAGAAGATGGATACACAAGATGGGTACACTGTGGTCATAAATGGACATGGTCAGCAACAATACTCAAGTAGGCTGTGGTGTTGACATGATGCTCAATTGGTACTAATGAGCCCAAAGTGTGCCAGGACAATATCCCCCACACTATTGCACCACCACCACCAGCCTGAACCGTTGATACAAGGCAGGATGGATCCATGCTTTCATGTTGTTGACACCAACATCTGACCCTACCATCCGAATGTCACAGCAGAAATCGAGACTCAGACCAGGCAATGTTTTTCCAATCTTCTATTGTCCAATTTTGGTGAACCTGTGTGAATTGTAGCCTCAGTTTCCTGTTCTTATCTGACAGGTGTGACACCCGGTGTGGTCTTCTGCTACTGTAGCCCATCCACCTCAAGGTTCAACGTGTTGTGTGTTTAGAGATGCTCTTCTGTATGCCAAAGTTGTAACGACTGGTTATTTGAGTTACTGTTGCCATTCTATCAGCTCAAACCAGTCTGGTCATTCTCCTCTGACCTCTGGCATCAACAAGGCATTTGTGCCCACAGAACTGCTGCTCACTGGATATTTTCTCTTTTTTGGACCATTCTCTGTAAATCTTTGAGATAGTTGTGCATGAAAACCCCAGTAGATCAGCAGTTTCTGAAATAATCAGACCAGCCCGTCTAGCACCAACTATCATGCCATATTCAAAGTCCCTTAAATCGCCTTTTTGAACTGCAGCAGATCGTCTAAGCCAGGGATGGGCAACTTCCATGATAAAGAGGGCCATCATTTTTTCAGCACTATTATTGGAGGGCCACATGACCACGCACTTCAAATAATTGGATATGAAAGACACTACAAATTATTCTCAATAAGAACACATTTAAATGAATTCAGATCTGTATGTTTATTGCACCAACATACATCTATTTTCTGCATATAAATGCATTAACATGTCCTTAATAAGCAACAAAGACAAAACATTTGCTTAATAATAAGGAATTTGAACTCCTTCATATCAAAGAACTGTAATGCGTAGCGCTGCGGAGCGAGGAGGCGGACACAAACGCTGAGAAGAGCGAGATTTAATAAGGGGAATTCCATAGGCGAAGTCGTTTGTACAGGGTCAAAACGGGAGAGCCGTCCAAGTGGTCAACAGGACAAGCAGGAGTTCTAACAGGAGAGCCATTCACAACGGAGAAACACAACGGAGACGGAAAATACCAGAACAGCGATGACAGATAATCCACAAAACCGAACAAACCACAAATAACCGACAACTGGCGAAACACAGAGATACAAGTACACAGGACTAAACTAGACACAACTGAACACAATGACGACACGGGCGTGGCAGACAGAGGGAAACCAGGGCAGCAGACACGCAGGGCGGGATAACCGGGCAAGGAACAACACCGACACGGGAGAGGGGGGTGTAGCCCTACGTGACAAGAACAAAAAAGTCCTGCTCTATCGTTTTTTTTTTCTTTAAATTATTAAATAATTATTGATCTATTTGCGGGCCGCATTGAGTGAGGCCCTGGCCCACTGTCCGCCAGTTGCCCATCCCTGGTCTAAGCCATGTCTACATGCCTAAATGTATTGAGTTGCTGCCATGTGATTGGCTGATTCGACATTTGCATTAATGATCAGTTGAACAGGGACCTAATAAAGCTGGTGAGTGAGTGTCACGGTACGGAGGGCCCCCTGCCGGTCACCCCATCCACAGCGGCAGTTGTCCTGTTTTTGTTGCGTTGTGTTCGTCCCTCCTGTGGGCGGGCCTATGATCCGCCTCACCTGAGAGTTGTTTGTTTGTCTATATATGTCTTGTCTTTGTACCAGTTGACTGCTGGTTATTATATCCTTAATTCAAATCGAGTCACAGGTTTTTGGTTTGGGCACTTTATACATTAAACCCTCCTTTTTCCCTGAGACTTGGCGTGACTGCTTCCTTTTTCGTTCGCACCCCTGCCCGTCACAGTGAGAGTGTCCGGTGAGATATATATATATAGATCAAAAGAATGGCTCAATGGCTTGAAGCTGAGCTTTTCATTGCTGTATTATAATAGCAGAACTGGAGGGCAAAACAACATAAAAAATAAAAGCTGCGCTCCGTTAACTACATCCAGCTATTTCTTGATTTACCAACTTGCTCATAGTCGCTGTGTATTATATGCAAGACTCGGCTGCAGAGAAAAAAATGTTTTAAGCTAGAACTTTAGAGCCTTTAGCACTGGAGGTGCTGCTCTCTACCATTTCCTATGTAGTCGTAAAAATCAAAATGTATTTTTATATGTGGAGCCCAGATGTGATATTAATCTAGTACCATAAAATTTTACGGCTTCATGCCAGTCCTATTTTAAAAGAAAACCATTCATCTGAAGTCTCTGTTAACGGATGCCCAGATGTCCCCAGATCTACAGGAACATGTCCTCTGTATCATGTCCTCTGTGATTGTCAATATATCCTAGTTTGTCTTTAGAAATCCAAGTTGCAGTCGGGCAACATACATAGTTTCCTCCTTCGAATCTCAGTCACCACGGAGACCAGCCACAGGAGAAGCGTGTACATCCCTCTCCTGCAAATTCATGCCTCTTTCACTAAGGACTAAAGCTTTCACTGAGTGTGAGGCATGTGTGTGTGTGTGTGTGTGTGTGTGTGTGTGTGTGTGTGTGTGTGTGTGTGTGTGTGTGTGTGTGTGGCAGTGCCAGGCCACGACAGTCCTGCAGGATCAAGTTTTACCTTCCACATAGGATGAAAGAGGTCGGACTGCCCACACCACTATGACAGACACCCCGGGGGTTGAACTAGGGGAAGAGACCCAAGTTCATATTGTAATCACATTTATAATCATATTGAAATCATACTGCAATTATGTTAATTGCCATTTTTCATTTGTTGAACAACCCACCTATTAACTGTAATGTGGATTTAATTGAAGTTTTGTTTTTGTTTTGAGATCGTGGTGGAACAGGTATAATATAGACCAGAATCAAAATCCTCTAATATTGTTTGGAGTCAAATATCTTATTGGTAATTGAATCAAAATAAAATGATTAAACTTCTTTCATCTGTAAATTACATGGTGCCTACTCAGATTGGCAATTAACTTGTAAAATCAATAAATGAATAAAAAAAAACTTTGGTCTGAATTCCCCAACCACCCTCCTCTCACATTACTTTAATATGACCATTTGCTATGTAAAACTATTTTTAACTCCTGAGTTTCAGTCGGTACTGAGAAAGCCAGCTGTAAAAATGTTGCCTTGGTTACAGAAAAATGGACACACAGCCTAACATTATGAAAGGGTCTATTTCAGGAAAACGTGTCCTGAAATTGTCTTGAAATAAATGTTATCTGGAATTCAAACACTAGCGTTGTGACGTACTTGACAATAGCTCTTGGCCTTTAAAATGGTATGGTATTATTCCCACAACAGTGACAGTATCAGTATACTCGTATCTAGGACAACACGCACACATCCGCCAGTCACTCTCACAGTGCCTTCCCCAGGCCCCTTGTCCAGATTATTAGCACTTATCAATGGCTCCTGTCTCTTCTTCTGTTTCTCCCATTTACCCCTGCAGGTTTCCATCTGCAGCCCTTCACGACGGCCTCCCAGAGAGACCGCGGCCGAACCGCCTCGTCCACGCGGCCGAACCTCGCCGCCCCTCGACGCCCTCTCCTCGACCTCTGTCTCCTTGCGCTCGCCCGGTTTATCCCGGATGAACCGTCCTTCATCCTGTCATCCCTCACGGTGCCAAACGTCGCTTCTTTTGATCCAGTTATATAAGCGGTTTGCCGATTGATCCATGCCATTTTTTCACAGCAACGTTGCGTTAAGCAGGTCATTGATTTCATTGTATTTATTCATCTGTTTACAGTATTTATTATCATGTTGGCACAAGGCAAGGTTCTACCTCTATTACAAAATCACCTCAAGAGCGGTACCAGTATATCAGATGAGCTCAGTGACATTCACTTCCGTGCTCACTGTGTGTGTGTGTGGTGTGTGTGTGTGTGTGTGTGTGTGTGTGTGTGTGTGTGTGTGTGTGTGTGTGTGTGTGTGTGTGTGTGTGTGTGTGTGCGTGTGTGTGCCTGTGCATATGTGAAATTAATGCAAATGTCAGAACAGAATGAATTGGCTTGTATTTTTAAGCCCGTCTAGGAAATAGAAAAGGTTCGGCATTTGCTCTCAAGACATTTAGCAACAACAACGGCTGATTCAATAAGCAAATGTTAATGGGCGTTCCTATAGGAAATGTCAGCATAACTGCAGATTTGTGGTTTACTATTTTATGTTAACTTCGGCAATAACACTAAAAGAAACAGATCCTTACAGTAATACATTTTCTCATTAACAGCACAATGTAATTAAGAATCTAAACATTTAAAAGTCCACCGTCGTAATACCGGACATGAAACTCCACGCCTGCAAACGTTTCAGCAGATTTGATTTTCTGTCTCGTCAGTACAATGAATGTACTTGTATTATACAATGAAATTATAAGTAATAATGTTTAAAATGAGTGGTTATGATTTAATGAAATGCATATGTAGCAGATACATTACTGCAGTTTAAGGTTTCCTGCGTCTTACCCAACATCCTTCAGTTCGTGGTGAATGCAGTAATGGTACCCACCTTAAACCACCTCGGAGACTCTCGCTGTAAGACATTTGCACATATCTCTTGTTGAATCTTCCTTAAGAGGCCTGGCCTTTCATGTAGTGCTTCAATTCAGCATGACCTAAAACAGGATAATCTTGTTATCTAAAATAGGAAAACCTGTTATTACAAATGTAGACAAGTAGAATACCACAACAGTAGCACCAGTTTTCCATTGCAAAGTAGATTGGTGTGTTCTCAAAGAAATAACATTTAGTGACACTCAGCCCAATAATTCATAGCAATAAATTATAATACGACCTTCCTGTTTATCTTCTCATTGTCGGTTTTATTCTGAATCATCATTATATTTTTGTTATTGTGTTTGTAAATCTGCAAAAGTGTAAATGTATGCTATGCAGACCAGTGAGAAATATGTGATAAGCTGTGATGTTTATGAAAATAATTATGTTTCCTGATATGCATGGATTGTTTAAAGATGCAGTACAAGAAAGCAATTAAATTTTTAAAATATCCATTTGTCATGCTCTTCCATATATCGCCTATGTGTGGTTATTTTAAAGCTGTTCTCCAAATACCTACAGACAGCAAATGGGTGCAGGAGGGTGCATGGAATTTAATTAAGACATCAGGCCATAGTTCCCCATCATCTCTCTCTCTCTCACTCTCTCTCTCTTCCTTACCTATGCAAATCCTTCTCTCCCTCTCTCTCTCTCTTCCTCACCTATGCATCCTTATCTGCCTTTGAATCCAAGACTATGTTTGAGTCTGTGTTTCTGAATTTTACCCATGAGCTATTTTTCCTAATGAGGGATCGTTTCCTGTGAGCGCTGCTTACTGTTATACACTAATGACCAGCGGATTTCATCATTGTCAGCACAGATCCATGTTTAAGCTTTGCTTGGCTGAGGAAGCCACGCTTTCAACGAAAAACGTGGAAAAAAAGGAAAACGTAGACAGGCCTGTTGGACGATGTTAATGATGACGATGTTGATGTTGCCAGTGGGTGGGAAAACCCTCCAAAGTGATTCTTCCTTACTCCGTTTAAATGTTTGACTCCGAATTAAATATTCATTCTGCCGCTTAGCACACAACCCACTTTCAGAACCAATTACCGAGGCCGTCTTAGTGAAGTCTCGTGGGCTGCTCCTTCTCGCTTTGCCCAAAGTTCAGCACCCGGACCGCATGGTCCCCGACAATGACATGCAGACAGCAGCTACACGTGCGGTGTCCACGCGCTCTGATGCTGGTGCACATTACTGCCAGTCACATCTGTTAGGCGCTGGAGAAAGTTCTGCACCCAACGCCCCTCCCAACGGCACATCCAGGTTTCTCTCTCCCACGGTTCTTCATACTTCGGAGGCTATAAGTGTTAAAAATGGCCTCCTGCCAGTGGAAAGCTGTAGTTCTGGGAGAAGCTGTTTTATTTGCCACGAGGGCCAGGAGGCTCAGCAGACGCAGCTAAACATATCTCCCCTTCTTACATGAGCCAAAGATTAAAAACAAGCGCTTGTCTGTTCTCGTTGTCTTCCCGATCAGCGAGCCACTTTGATTCACCAACTCGCTGTTGTGCGTCTGGTGAGCGGGGGGCGGGGTGAGAGGGGGAGAGATGTTTTTAGACATTTTCAGCTGCGATGTTTCCTTCTAACCGAGCTTGAAAGTTGAAGTCTAACTGACGATTCACGGCAGTGGGCTCTTTTTTCTTTCTTTCTAGCCCTTGATCATTGTCTGTGCTGTGTAATTTTAATTGTTCCTCTCTGTAAGGCATCAGATTCTGACATAAACAGTGAAAAAGGTTACTTATTACACATGCATGCATACCACAGACACCAGCAGTATAGGCCAGCTCTGAAAGAAAAGAGGGAGAACGAGTTGACAGTAATATCAGGCTTTGCAGATCACACTAGTACTGGTGCTCAGACCGCTACTTTCCACACTGGAGACATGATGCAAAGCAATAATTCATATCCATAGATATGATGTGGAACCATGTTCTTGGCAGGCTAAACAATGCATATCAAATCTTCTGGTTGGTTCAGTACAAAGCCCTGTTAAGCTTTAAATCTGGTTCTGAATAAGCAAACCAGAACATGTGGCCATATGTGTTGTGCTTGAGATGCCTTATGACAATATAAGCTATCACAATATACAGTGAGGAAAATAAGTTTTTGAACACCCTGCGCCTTCATACATTGTGATTTCCAAATATTTTTTTTGATTATGTCTCTCACTGTGTATATGCACCTAAGACCCCTCCATGATTTCTAAGTGGGAAAACTTGCAAAGGTGTTCACATACTTATTTTCCTCATGGTCAGCTGTGATGTGAGCTTTGACCACCTGCACCAGTGAAACAGTAGACACCCACCACTACCCTTGACACTGCCATGGGTGGCTAAAGCACCCCCATAATCACAAACCAGGCCATCCTCTACCATCTGTTTTAGAACGTTTCTTCACCTGAGAAAATGCTGCTCTTCCAAAGGGGATAAATGAAGCCACACTCAACATGAGCTAGGGTCATCGCCATGGAAGATCAGTGTGGTTTGAACATCGGTGTACCATCTTCCTGGGAAGAAGAGAGGACAGTGGACTGATTTTTCTTCGAGACCAAGCCATTATTAGAAACCTGAGTGGCAAGATAGGACATTTTTGTGACTGACTGAATGGTGAAAAAGGAGAGAGGTTTTTGACTGACTGAGCTTTAAAGTGAAATAATGACCTGTCCCTGCTGGAATTAAGACTTTCCACCCATTTCTACATTTTAATAATATATATGATATAATATACACTCAATCATACATTATTTAGCATGCTGAGCATATCAGTTCAGCAGTTCAGTGTAACGTTAGGAAGAGACAGGGAGGGATCCTTATGCAAAAGCACAGTGCTCTTTATTTGGCAGATAGATACAACCAGAGAATGCGAGATGTTAATGCATAAACGGAGTTGATCTAATGCCGTTTGTTGAGAGTGGTCTATCCGGTCCGGGGTCGTAACGGGAAGGCAGAGTCCGTACGGTACCTGAGGGCTAGGCAGAAGACGGGGTCGAGGGAACAGGCAGAGGTCGGTACACAGGAGAAACAGCAGGGTATGATAACGCTCGGTATGCAACATAGTTGGCAATACTTCGCGACGAGGTGTTGTGATGACGGTGTATATGAATGCCTGGAATGTGGGCGTGGTGATGAGGAACAGCTGAGTCCTTAATGGCTATCAGGTGACATTCCTGACATTCAGTATGTCTAAGATTAGCTGAGCTTCAACTACTTGGTTTAAATGTCTCTAGTCTGGTGTATTTGACTCATTACTTCATTACATTATATCATAAAGCCTGATCTATCATGAAAACTGAATATCAAAATGTCTTTTATTAATAAATCAATATTAGTGAGATATTGTAATGCTGTAAGAGTGTTTTTGATGCAATATATTTGTAATAAAGTGTAGTAGTTTTGATGAAAGTGTTGTAAGGTTTTAAGTTGTTAGGTGTTATAAGGTGCGTCTTTGTTATAACCCATGAGATATGTTTACATCTTAATGTAATGATACAGTATGTTGTAGTCCTCTGCTTGGATTAATCTGGAGCTTTATCAGATGAAGAGGTTTCTTAGATCTTGTCTCTTTGCAATCTGTGAGTGTTCCTCTGACCATGAACATGTCCATCAGGGTTCCTGTTAACATGATTCCCTGTGAAGAGTATATTTATTTCAAACATCCCTTGGACTGTGATTCTTAGATGTGTGTGTGTCATGGCACTTGTCTGTGATCTCATATTGATCATATTCACAGAAAAAGGTCGGTGTTCACATGAGGCACACGCAATGTCTGTCTGGCAGGAAACGAAGACATTTGTGGACCGATCCGGTGGCGATGACACGTTCTTCACATCCACGCTCGTCCGGTCCCTCTCGCCCTCTCACACGTGTTCTGACATTTCCTCTCAGCTGGGCCGGCTGGTTCGTCCCTGACATTTGCTGTCCGATTCTCACCACTCCTCATTAGCAACTCGAACACCAATTAGCAGATCGTGCGGTCACTAACCTTTCCTGGTTCATTACCACAGTGCTTCTCTTAACGAGCACAATCACACACATTCTCAAAGCCACGGGTCCATCAGTAAAGGTCTCAACTTAGAGGGGGTCTTCGACCATCCTCATCATCTCCTTCCTCCACTTATTGTTAGCAATGGTGACCGGCTGTTTAAGGGTCCCTGAACATGGCAATGTCCCAGACTGCCCGTCTGTTTATTTTGTCTACCTACTTGTCGTTTGTTGGTGTCTGTTGGTCTGTCTGTCAATCAGTCAGTCAGTCTGTCTGTTTGTTTGTTTGTTTGTTTGTTTGTTTGTTTGTTTGTTTGTTTGTTTTCTTCAATGTGGAATGAATCAGCAAGCTTGGAGCTGGTAGTCTGGCCCAAGCTGATGAGAGATCTGCCCAGCAGTCTGGTCCCTGTAAAGTAGCTTGAGGGGAAAAGTCTAATCCCTCCACCCAAAGCTCTGTAGACACTGCTGTGTGTCTGATAGCAGAGCGACAGACTTCAGTAGCCTGCAAGTGATAAACCACCTATACCCATCTATCACTTTCTCAATTAGCTGCTGATAAGCGCGGATGGCTGGACATATCGACATTTCATTAGCAGATGCCTGCATAGCAGTGGGACAGCTAAGCTAAAGGCTTGGCCAGCAGCATCAGAACCAAACAGATGCAGAGAGGCACGCTACAGTGACCACATAAAACAGCTCCGATTAATATCGCCGCAGGGAGTCAGCCTGAACCCAGCAAAGGAAATGTAAATCGATGTGAGAAACGAAACGAAGTATTTCAGAATTCCACAGAACTCCACAGCCGCCAGAATTCCTTTCTTCTCCATCTGTCAACTAGGCGACGCATTCTGTGGTTTCATAACACTTTTGAAACGTGGTGTTTTGACCCATCAGTGAAGGTCTATCCGTGGCTTTGACAGCTTCAAATTGGCTGTCAATAAATAAACACCTGTCTGTGCCCCTGCACCATTGTTTGCAGCACTGTAGGATGGCTACACTTCAGGCTGCTGTGAGTCTAGCCTTTCTGCTGTGAGTCCAGCCTTTCTGCGCTGTTTATTTATTATTTTTTAGTGTTCACTTATTTCAGTCTTATGACACCTACTTGAAACAAGACCTTCCAAAACACCAAGGGACCGAACTTAGTGAAACACTTAAAGGACTGAAGGATACTTAAATACTCCAGAATACTTAACTGTCAGAATTGCAGAATAAGGATCATATGTAACCATTTGTGTTATTATTTTCTAAAAAAAATTTTTCATGTTTTCATTTTTCCTGAAGAGAACTTGATTCCTTCTCTAAGATTGCACACTCTTTCAGCCATGCCAGCTTATCAAACCATAATTTTTCTGCTCCATTCATTAAGTAGCACTGACCTTTTTAACATATAGATCTATCATGCAATACCGATAAGACTTTATAATAATGTGTCCAAACGCAGTTCTAGCAGCATACAAGAACATTGCCAATTTATTTTTGCTGGTACCAGGTAAATAAAGTTGTCTGATAACAGAAGCAGCCTGAATGGCCGCCAGTTAAACAGACCAGGCCTTAACGTCACCGTCTCTTTTTAACAATGTTGCATTATTAGATTATATATTTATGCCTATGAAGATGTGGGATTTTTGCATTGTCCAAATGTGTGAACTGTTTATGCTTGGCCCGTTTGTTCGTACCACAGCTCACTTGCTAGCAGCAGTTCTGACTGGCTCGCTGCTCTCCAAATCTGGGGATTTACAACCCCTGGAGATTATAATCCCTCCAAACAGTTCAGCTGAATGGAGCTATTAATACCCTTCAGCAACAAATACACCAATCAGGTGTAAAATTCCATCTCTGCCTGGCTGCCTATAGCTTGTGTGAAAGACAGACAGCTTGCCGAATGCAATGATACTGTGTGATGCGTTTAGGCAGGTAAGCGAGGGTCAGATGCAGAGGGAGGAAGAGCTTTGATTAATGTGAAAAGGGCAAAGACTACGACCTTTAGTTCAGCTGGGAAATCACCCTGTATCCACCGCGTTCCTCTCACTCTCTGCACTCTTGTTGATTCACTTAAATCCTACCAACACCTGGGAATCCCTCTTTAAAAAGGAATGTTACTCTGCACCCCCCCCCCTTCCTGTTTAATAGATTATAGCACATCTATATGGTGTGTTCAGAGGCAGCATTTTCTCATACAGTCACTAGCTGGGTTGTGTGTAGTTTAATGTAAATGTCTGTTGGACATGTGTGGGAAGATGCCAACGGCCACCATATTTAAACGTTCAGTTTGCAGAGAAGATGCTCTTAAGAGCATAAAACCTAAGAGTAAAACATCCCCCTTAATTGTATTTTCTCTGTGGGAAGTTTGTTGTCCAAACGTTTAATCTCAATAACGCCTCACATAACGCTGTATGCTCTTTATAAGTTTCAGTCACGTGACTTGTAAACGGAAATGGAAACGGGTTTTTTCATAGAGCAGCGTCAGTACTGAATCTCCTGCGAGAAAGTCTTGAGTGCCACCTAGAGGTCAATGCTTCAACTGCACTCAGCGTCAGTGTGCTATGTTGTAAACGTACACACATAATAAGAGCGCAGATATTGACAAACTCAAGTTTAGCCTACTGTACTTGTTGCATATTTTATGTCATACGTTGCATTTTATGTAGTAATAAAATGTATTAAGTCACTATATGGAAAATACAGTACAACAGATTTTGAAATATATTAGAAACAAAAAAATGACTATTGTATCCTGGACATTTAAACCATTGGCAACGATGCTAGGATCGGTAATCTGATTGCATCAATTTAAAATGTCTCTAGGGTGTTCCATAGAGTTGTGTGTTGAGGATGGTGGACATTCCAGGTTCAGAAAGTAAAAGTCCTCACCATGATTTTACTCAGGCTTCCTGGATTGTGTTGATTCCAGTAATTTTACCTGGTTTGCACTAATTAGAAATCCATCAAGCTTGAATAAAATCCTGGGAAGGAGATTTACTTTCTGAACCTGGAATACCCACCTCTGCTAGTGTGAAGTGTGTGAGCTAGGCAGGACTTTACTTGTGTGTCCAGTGTGAAATGTGTGAGCTGGGCAGGACTTTACTTGTGTGTCCAGTGTGAAGTGTGTGAGCTAGGCAGGACTTTACTTGTGTGTCCAGTGTGAAGTGTGTGAGCTAGGCAGAACTTTACTTGTGTGTCCAGTGTGAAATGTGTGAGCTGGGCAGGACTTTACTTGTGTGTCCAGTGTGAAGTGTGTGAGCTAGGCAGGACTTTACTTGTGTGTCTAGTGTGAAGTGTGTGAGCTAGGCAGAACTTTACTTGTGTGTCCAGTGTGAAGTGTGTGATCTAGGCAGGACTTTGCTTGTGTGTCCAGTGTGAAGTGTGTGAGCTAGGCAGAACTTTACTTGTGTGTCCAGTGTGAAGTGTGTGATCTAGGCAGGACTTTGCTTGTGTGTCCAGTGTGAAGTGTGTGAGCTAGGCAGGACTTTACTTGTGTGTCCAGTGTGAAATGTGTGAGCTGGGCAGGACTTTACTTGTGTGTCCAGTGTGAATTGTGTGAGCTAGGCAGGACTTTACTTGTGTGTCTAGTGTGAAGTGTGTGAGCTAGGCAGAACTTTACTTGTGTGTCCAGTGTGAAATGTGTGAGCTGGGCAGGACTTTACTTGTGTGTCCAGTGTGAAGTGTGTGAGCTAGGCAGGACTTTACTTGTGTGTCTAGTGTGAAGTGTGTGAGCTAGGCAGAACTTTACTTGTGTGTCCAGTGTGAAGTGTGTGATCTAGGCAGGACTTTGCTTGTGTGTCCAGTGTGAAGTGTGTGAGCTAGGCAGAACTTTACTTGTGTGTCCAGTGTGAAGTGTGTGATCTAGGCAGGACTTTGCTTGTGTGTCCAGTGTGAAGTGTGTGATCTAGGCAGGACTTTGCTTGTGTGTCCAGTGTGAAGTGTGTGAGCTAGGCAGGACTTTACTTGTGTGTCTAGTGTGAAGTGTGTGAGCTAGGCAGAACTTTACTTGTGTGTCCAGTGTGAAGTGTGTGATCTAGGCAGGACTTTGCTTGTGTGTCCAGTGTGAAGTGTGTGAGCTAGGCAGAACTTTACTTGTGTGTCCAGTATGTGGTGTGTGATCTAGGCAGGACTTTACTTGTGTGTCCATTATGTGGTGTGGGATCTAGGCAGGACTTTACTTGTGTGTCCATTATGTGGTGTGTGATCTAGGCAGGACTTTACTTGTGTGTCCAGTGTGAGGCGTGTGAGCTGTACTCAGATCTACTGGAAGCCTCTTCCCACTACTTCATCAGCCAGGCCTGGGAAAGGGGAAGCCATTAAGGTTCCAGGGAGCGAGGCACGCCCGGTCACATAAACATGCCCCCCCCCCACACCTCCACCACCACCACTTTGTTCCCATGACCCCCGAGTGACTCCCACGTGCCGCAGAACCTGAAAGGTGACGCAAGCACCTGCGTTGGGACACCCCCCAAACCCCCCCCCCCCCCCAGACACGGGTGCCTGATGCATCATGGGATCATCAGCCACCCCGTCTGCCATCCCGTCGTCCTGGGGAAGGCCGTGCGCCGTGGCAACCGCCGTCAGCGCAGGATGCGGTGAGGTCACGAGTCAGGAGGAAACGGGACGGGCCGCTGCGTGAACAAAGGGGCCACGGTCCCGCCGGGCTTCCTCCGAGCGGGGAGGGGCAGGAGGAGCGGCACGGGCAGGAGTGGATATGGAGGTTCCCCCTGCTCCCCCCCTCCTCCCGTGGACTGTGTGAGCGTGCTGTTAGGCGAACGTCCATGGGAGGGCGCTAGAGCATCTTCAATAACTCCCCGCTCCCTACGGACTGCTGAGCTCAGAGTACCGGGGGGTATGAAAAGGCTTTACTGTTATCCACCGTAACACTGCTACACCACAGCAGCCTGTAGTCGGCTGAGGAATAGCACAAAATAAACTCTCAACTCAGCTAAGGCTGCCTTGAGGGTCTTAATCTAGCATGTGTCTAAAGTAAATGATAGCAAATGTGAGAAATTGCTAACACCTCGTGGAGCACTGTGGGAGCGTGCACAGCAGACCTGAGGAGCTCGCTGTAACAGAGCGTTAGTGCGGAGGTCTGGAGTTTAGGAGATTGGACGGACTAGCACAGCAGGGTGGGGATGTAGCACAGGTTCTCGTGGAAAGCATGAAGGAGGAGATTAAAAGGGAGGAGTATATGGTTCCCAAGGCGACCTGCTGCTCCTCGGACCCCCTGAAGATGTGGCGTGAGCGGAGGCCCTTATCTGCGGTGAGCTGGTCCTGATCGAGCAGCGCCAGAGGCCAACGGCGGGGTGTACGCTAGCAATTTATATTTGGCGGGAATACAGAACGTGAGGTGTGTTTGAATGACCCGCAGCAGGTCCCGCGCGGAGGTCACGGCACACGCACGCGGCCGTCACGTGACGACCCATCTTGTGATTTGCCAGTTGTAGAAGTGGCAGGGAGGGTAAAGTGGCTCACACCAGACTGGTGAAATGCGCGTTTGATCAGGTCAAAACACGGAGACGTTTCCATCCACAGCCGCCACCATTGTCTTTGTCGTGTGGCGTGCAGTGTAAACCCTAGGCCATGATATCACTATGTAACAGTAAAGCTGCCTGCTTGCGCTAAACACACGCTAAACTGTATGTGGGTAGGGTAATATTTGCAACAAGTGACACACATGCGCACACACACACACACACACACACACACACACACACACACACATAAACACACACACACACACATAAACACACACACACACACACACACACACACACACACACACACACACACACATAAACACACACACACACACACACACACACATAAACACACACACACACACACACACACACACACACACACACACACACCCTTATTGTTTGTGTCATGGTTCCAGTGTGCTTTTGAACTCTGAGTGCCCTTGGCAGCGTTCACCTCCCCGCTGCTCCGCCATCGAGCCCGTGCTCCTTGCACATGGCGACGCTTGCTGACTGATGTGGAGGGGCAGCTCCACCCTCCACCCCCACCCTGAGGCCCAGGACCCCCACCCCCCCCCACCCCCTCCTTGAAGACCTCTGCATTTCCTGTTAGTCACAATAAAGGAGGAACAACGAGCTGGACTTCCTGTTTCTCAGGCTGGCAAGGAAGGAACCGGCCGTCTGGTCACACGGTGCTAAGTTTTTCCTCTCTCTCTCTCTCTCTCTCTCTCTCTCTCCACCGGGCGGATCTGGGAAGATGTTTGGCGGAAGCCCACCACCCCCCCACCCCCACCACTGGCGTGAGCCCGAAGCAGGATGGATGGACCCAGACATGTGCCCACTTTGAGGTTGTTTTCACCGAGCAGCAAACACGGAGGAGCTAAATTTATGCCAATTGTTTGTCACTCTTTTCCGATGTTTGTCAGGAAGGAGCAGGACAACAGTGCAGGTGCTGGGCCCACAGTTACCGCCCCTCACACAGTCGGCTGGGCGTGGCCGGCATGTGAAGACCGCACAAGAGTCTGAAAGTAAACAAGTGTAAAACGCTATAGCCTGCTTTAAACCTTTGCTGCTAAGGTGGGTTAACAAAGAAAAAAGTATTTTGAGGAAAGTAAGTGGGGAAGGAGAAGTTTCAGCGGCATTTTCGCTCGTCTCGTACCGCTTCACTCGAGCGAGACGCCGTTACTCGCCGCTAATGAATAATTCATTAGCTTGTTTATGCCACGTGACCAACCTCAAAACAAATGTTGTGATGTGGCCGCCGTTTGTTTACCGTTCGCGGCTGTCCCCCGGTGGCTCGTGCCTCCGCGGGGAGCCTGGTGCTGCGCTTAGGTGGAAACAACGCTGGTATTTAATATGGGTCACTCGTTCCTAAGCAACCGCCAAACCTACCGGACTAGCATTGAATTTCGGATTGTTTCATAATTAATTGGGCGTTATGAATAATTAATTGCAAAGAAGGGCTAATTTACAGAATCAAGTAGGACCCCCTGGTCCAGTCCTCTGGCCCCATCCATTACATCCCCACCGCATTCACAGCCATCATCCACCCACATATAAGTGGGCCTAATGTTTACAATGTATTCTAGAGCTATCTTCATACCTGACCGTGTGTGTGTGTGTGTGTGTGTGTGTGTGTGTGTGTGTGTGTGTGTGTGTGTGTGTGTGTGTGTGTGTGTGAGTGAGTGGGGAGGGGGTTTGTGTGTGTGTGTGTTAAGGGATCATTATACTGATTGGTAAGAGGTATGTGTGGGAGTAAATGTGTTTTGTACACACTGCACACACAGTCACGCCGGTCACACGCGGGGAGGGGGGTGTGTTGTGTGCCGCCACTGACATGGTGCTGTTTCGTTCAATTCATCGGCCCGGAATCCATGGACACAATTCAGGGGTCTCTCCATTTTTGAAGGGTCATGATTTAGTCACGTTTTCCATCTGAGGCCTGTAACGCAAACACGGATGAGCCACACGCAGCAAACGTTGGTGTGTGGCTGATGGGAGGTGCACTTCACCCAGTGGCCAGAAGAGGTCAGCAGTTCTCGCATAGTTTTACTACTGAAATCTCTGGGGCTGGTGATCGCCTTCCTGTAAGTGGAAAGAGAAGGGGGGAGTAGTTCTTTGGCATAATGCTAAATTTCACAGTTGATTTCAGAGTTGCAGATCC